>NC_052048.2:33840209-34120970 GCF_903992535.2 Arvicola amphibius
GACAGAATCTCAGGGAGAGGGGTGCTCCCCGTAGTGATGGCAGAGGGGACACTCCCTGGAAGAGATGGGTCAGGACTACAAAAGGAAGTGGAGACATTCCCCAGGATACTCTGGACTCCTGCTTACAGCACTGCCATGTAGCTGCCCCCTCCCCCAGTGGAAACATCCTGCAGAGGGAGGCTGACAAGACTCTGGAAACCTGGAATGACATAAGACACCCAAGGTCACTCCCAAGGCTACCAAAGCAGCAGTGGTACCAAGGGAGAGGAGACTCTCCAGTGGAAAGCCAAGGAGGCAGCTTTCCTGTCACTCATGCTATGGGGGGGGGGGGTGGGCATTCTGCGATGCAGTTGCTGCTGAACTCACTGGTTTCTCACCTAGATTTAGTTGGGATCTGTCTCCTGATCAAGCACTGTGGCCTGTCAGGGTAAAGAGACAATACATTCTGGACACCAGCGCAGGGAGTGGTCCAAACCACTGTTAAGATGGCTTCCCATATCAATTAGCTTTATTAAGATAATCTCTCATAGGCATGCCCAGCGGCCAAACACTCAAAGACAGGTGTGCCCGGAGGCTTGCCTCCTATGAGAGTCTAGATCCTTCTATTTTGACAATGAGCATCTTAGGTGATAGGCCTCCCTGAGGAGTGGCATCCACTGCATGAACATGAGGATACCCTCATGCCAGGACTAGAGACTATATTGCTATTCCCAAGAGTAGCATCACAGACTAGGATCACATACAGGCTGTGCTGGCTGTTGAGTAGCCTTTGCCGTGGGTTGTAAGACACACAATTGAGGCTCAATGGCCTGTCCAGAAAGAACCTGCCTAAGTAGGAGGAATTACAATAAGGAGACATGGATGCTACCCTTCTTCATTATTATATTGACTGGCAGGAAAAGTATGTTTCCGTGTGTGTGTGTGTGTGTGTGTGTGTGTGTGTGTGTGTAAGGAGAGAAGGAAAGGTGCTGGTCTGCCATTTCTTACAGCTAGCAGGGTCTAGGAAAAAGAGAGAACAGTTAAGTCTGCTGAAAATTCTTTACTGGGACACAGACATTCGGCAATCAAGAGAAGAATCAGATTTTGTGTGTGTGTGTGTGTGTGTGTGTGTGTGTGTACAGAGAGAGACAGAGAGAGAGAGACAGAGAGAGACAGAGACAGAGGCAGAGACAAGGCAGAGGCAGAAGTGATAGGGGAGAGCCCACAAGTCTGATTTTTAACACAGAAGAAATGAAAACCCCTTAATGATGACTCAGTACAGGACATGGATAATCAGAAATGCTCATTGGATTGCTTTGACTTTGAAACAAGAACCAGAAGAGCTCTCACAGCCTGGCTTGTGAGGTTGTAGGATGTGGGAATACGGGTCAGTCTGCGTGCTGAGGACGTGGACCCATCCTCCCTAGAGACTAAGGCTGCAGAATCTGGCACAACACAAAGGAAATCAGTTCCTGATGCACTGCCTCATAGAACCACGTGTGACACTTGGCCATTGTCATCTAACTTCTCCCAGAATATCGGGGGCTGAGAGAGAACAGAGGAAGGGCAGATATGACTGAGAGAATCGGGCATGAGCGAGGTGGTGCTTGATGCCCAGCTCACCAGCCTGCGAAGACTGCGTTCACGGAAGAGCTAAGAAAGAAGCTACTTCAGCAGGGCCCTTGGGGCTGTTACAGGGCTCCAGTGGCTTCTCTGGGGTGAAGTGTGTTCTTTATAAACTTCACAAGAGGTTCTTGTGCACCTGTGATTTAGACTGGCATGCAAATTAGGTTTGCAAAGTGCTGAACCAATCAAGAGACGACAGAATAGAAAACAGAGGGGTATGTCTGGGTCACTCAAAGGTGACTGTGGCGAAATTTATATAAAGCTAATCTTCCCAGGAAAAAATCCTGACAGCTAAATACTTTACTGGAGGGAACCTGGATGCTTTGAAAGGCCGAGAAAATGTTCACAGAAGACATAACTGGTAAAATAGCTCAGGTGACAGAGATTAAGCTTGTTCTAGCGGTAGGCAGCTATATCTTCAGAGTATATGATGTACACTGGGGGTAAAGGTCCTTCACCCAGCCCAGGGCCCCTTCTATACTCAGGTGTGGCCAACGGAGAGGCAAGAGCTACTGCACTGACCTGGAGTCTGTCTAACCCCGGAATTAGTTCCAGCAGCAGGCACAGTAGGGCACAACATGGCCCGGCACGCTGGCCTTCCTTGCCATGTAAGCAGTAGTATCTGGCCCCACCAAGCCTATGGCAGGCGGGGAGACCCACAGCAGCTTTGAATCAGGGTGAGAAAGCTGGACATTCTGTAGATGAGAAAGAGCTAGATAAGGTAGTGCCTGTACCTGAGCTGCAGCACCTAACATTGTTCTCTTGATGGAACAGTCGCCACAGTGACATCATCCTTTCATGATGGATTTGACATATTTCTTTTTTCTCTTTAGTATCCTCCCAGTTGCTCAATCACAAGACCAACTGGCACTGCCTTGGAAGGTAGCTGGCCCTCAGGGCTCCTGCCAACCCTCTATGTATGTGTTTCATAAAGGATGCTAAGCCTCGAGTGCCTTGCACATTTACAACAGCAAGAAACAGCAGTTAAAGAGTTTGAATAAAGACACCCTGAACAGGTGGGAGAAGATGCTCCCAGGAGCCATAACGTTTTTGCGTAAAAGTCTCAGTGTCAGCAATGGGTTGCCACTTTATGAGTTGCTGGCCAGTGGGGTCACCCCAATAGCTCCCCTACACCAATTCAGGTTGTTGCCACTTCTCTTGGCTATATGTCAGAACTAGATGGGAAACTCTATTGCTGAAGATCTAGGACACAAAGGGTTCAAGCTCGCGCTGAGCTGGAAGCCCCTTCTCTATTGGCTGGCTTTTGTACTTAGGCTGTGGCAGGAAAAATTGTTACTGACATTACTATTCAGATATGGACCTGTTACCTTAACAACATGCCAGGTAAGATGTGCCCTCGGGTGTACATGCCTGCTAGGACTATGTTCACAGGAGAGCTAAGCTATTCAGGGTGCAACCAACTGATTTCCAATTAGACATACAACCCACTCCCTAGTCAGGAACTTAAGTCTAACACTATGAGCCAGAGACAAGTTCATAGCTGGTACAGTCAGAGGCTCCCATGAGGATTGTTTTGTTAAACGAATGTACCTGTCAAGTTGCTTTTAAACATTTTTGATTTTTGCCATGGCATACTGCTGCTGCTACCCTGAGTCACAGAAAGAAACTTTTGTTTTTCAGAGTGGATTGAAGATTGCTAATTATTTAAGTCACTGAGAGTGGTTGTTGCTGGGGCACAGGGCCTCAGTGCTCAGACAGAAATGTAAGACACTAAGCACCCACTCCAGTCTCAGGAAACAACTCAGAAGAGGTGAGAGCCAGGGGAAGGGGTGGGCTGTCTTGTAGCTATTGCCTCTAAATCGAAGCATTCTCTCCTAGAGGGATAAGGAGGCTCAAAAGACTCAGGAAGCTAAGGAAACTCATAAGGTTCAGAAGGCACAGAGGTCTACAAGACTCACAAAGACCCTCCCCCAGGTTGCATAAGCGAAAAAGAATTGCTGGAGCAAAGGACTTTTTGGTAGAGCCGCTGGTGAGACTTCCTGTGCTGAGAAGACTTCTTAGTGCTGTTCCTGACTTGGAGCTACACCAGTAACCTCATTGGTTCACCAAGCAAGGTTTGGGTGAGATCAGGACTTTTGGTCTGTGGTCGGTGCCCTATCTGGGACGAACAGACATTTGCTCACATCTCCCTGGGAAAAGCCATGCAACACACACGCATGTACCAGTGGTGGCAAACTGTGAATCTCTGCTCTTTTTGGCAACGGTAAGAACAAAGATCAGAGTTCAGTCTGTGACCAGAAAACCAAAGTGGTCTGGGGACTCTGCCATCTCTGCCCTGACATCATCTCACAGGCTAATGACACTTTTAAACTCCTAATATCTTCCATCTGTATGTCTCGTGTCTGCCTGGGTGGTTCTTACCCCTCACTTCCAGCCACACATCCCTCCTGAATGAGGTGAAGCAGTCTCCCAGGGATCCAGAAGAAGAAAAGGACAAACCAAGTGCAAGTAGGAGTTTGTTTCCCTGGTCCCATTTTACCCTATGTCTGAGATCTCTGTCTTGGACACAGTTACTAACGAAGCCTGTGGCTGTTGCTATTTCCTCCATCTGGCTTTCTTAGGGACACTCCTGTCCTTTTAAAAATAATGTTTTGTTCATCTGTGGAAAGTTGTATACATTTATCCAATATATTTTGACTATACTCATGCACTACTCCCTGACCCCAACTCTCCTTAGGGTCCCCACCCCACAATCCTCCCAACTCCATGTCTTCCTGTTTTGTTCTTAATAAATCCTAAGTCTACTGAGTGATTCCGATATGCACATGTATGTGGGGCCATCCACCAAGGCAGAGGTTACCAGCCACATCGCCCCAAAAAGAGTGACACTTTTCCCTCAGCTGTTCGTAATGCTACTGCTGAAGGCAGGTTCTCAGGCCCTGCCCGCATTCACGCTGGGTTGTTTTGACGGAGTAGATCTTGAGCAGATAACCACAGGCGTTGACAGTATAAAGACCATGTCCTGTCCAGAGGGAGCTCTTTGCTTCTTGTCTCCTCTGTGGCTTTCCCACCATCTCTGTCACCTGTGTAGAGGTCTAAAGGAATGCCAGGCACTCTCTATGCCAGGAAAGAGCACAATTTTGAGATTCTGCAAAAGGCAATCAGTGCACACCTACTATGTGCTGGGCAGCCCACAAGCCACCTCAAGGAGAGCTGAGTAAGATGCTGTCCACATGTGGGAAGGGTTTGCAGTGCGGGCAGCGGCTGAGTAAAACCTGGTTTAATCACGTGCTCTCTTAGAGCAACATTCATCTGCCCATTTCAGATGCTGTGTAAAGTAAAAACACTCACAGGACCACAGGTAAATCACCTCTCTTCTCCAGGCCGTGTACTTCCCCAGGAGACACCCTGAAAATCTCTATGGACTTTGCCAGGGGATTTTTTTTTGTTTTATGACTCAGACCCATGGGGCTATTAAGAGGAATTTCCACTTGGCATGAAGCAGTCCAAGGGAGAGTCAGAAGTGGAGAATTAAAGAGCTATTGCTGGTGAAAAGGTAACAGCCAGCAATTACTCTGTGCCCTTCTTTTCTAGGTGAGGGAATTCTGGCACGGAGAGAGACAGTGGCTTGTTTAAGGTTAGTGATAGTGCTGGCTCCCCAGAGTCTGAGTGGGGAGTTTCCCATCATGCAGCATAGCTTCTTTAGGTGAAGTGTGCAAGACAATGACATAAGCCTCTGTGGGGCTGGAGGAGGGGCTGTGTTCCCTTGCCTGTGTCTGACCGAATGTCACTAAGGTTCTAATCAAAGAGTGGAGCCAGGCTCGAGCGCTTTGTGAGCAAAAGCAGGGCGGTGCTTGCCCTGTGGGTGCTCCAGAGCTCAGCTTGCATATGAGAAGTGAAAGAAATGGGACAGGAGATTCACACACCAGTGCATCTGCACAGAGAAGGACGTCAGCTGTCACAATTCCAGTCACCCAGGACCTATCAATGCCCCATTACCTTGCTGTTCATGGGCAAAAGAGAACTCAGTTGCTCATGAAGCCGCGCTGGGTCAGAAATCATCAGAAGTCACTGTGTCCATGAGGTACTCATTGAAACTGTGGGGCTGGTGAGAGCCTCTTCTGTCCCCCTCCCTGTGACCTCTGCAAATCTCAGGCATTTTCCTTCATGCGACTCTACCAGTATATCTGATATTCTCTATCCCCAACAGAAGTAGAAAGGATGGGGACAATTAATATGGAAATCTAGAGACGTCAAGCTCTTTGCCTGAGGTCACAAAGATAGTGAGTCGGGACTCAATTCCATGTCAGTCTAGACTCATTATTTCACAGGTGGGGGGACAGACTCAGAAAACTGGAAAGGTGACAGGTGTTTCAAATGGGGTCCTACGTTCTAGTCCACTTCTTTCTGGTCTTAGGTGAGCCACATCCTCTCTCCGGGACTCCGGTGCTCTCCATCAAGGAAGTAGTTGCTCCCAGATGCTGTTTCCCCAGCTTGTTAATGAAGGAGAGGGGTTAACTGCATTGCAATCTTTATCATACACCTTAATAAATATAATTGCACCTGTATAAGAAGGAAATTGACAGGCAAAATATGGCTTTTAGGGATCATCAACCAAGAAATAGGACCTTTTGCTTGGTAATATTTGAATTAAGAGTGAGTAGGGAGCACTTCATTGAGCACTCATTTCTGGCTCAAAGAATTAGCATGCCAGATTTAAGAACAGTAGATAAAGAGAGACAAATGCCAACGACCAAGGATGTTGTCATGAGAGATACAGACAACACAGAAGAATGAAACATAGTTGGCCTTTTAGATTCATAGTCTGTCTTGGGAGGAAGAAAGAAATGCCTCTCTATTGATAGAAATGAGAGAAGTCAATGATGAAAGTTGAGGAGGAAAAAATGATCCAGCAACCCATGAGGATATCTGAACAAACAGATGCCCAAGAGCCTGGGCTTTAGACATTTTCCTGAAGATAGAGTTAAAATGTTGAGCTCTAGGCATGACTAGAAGTTAAGGTGAATTACTGTGAAGAACTGGGAGGCAGAAAATAAATTTCCTGTAGTGAATTAGAAGTTACAAGATTATTTTTCAGCATAGGACCCAACATGCAACTGCCACTTATATGCATAACCACACACTGCTACTTCAATACAGACACCAAAGCTCAATAGTAACTGAGAAGTTACCACCCTAGAATTCCGTACCCATCTAAACTATCACTCAAGAGAAAGAAAGTGAAATCAGTCCCTTTTGGACACACATAGATTGAAAGGATTATGTTCTTCTAAAAACTCTTGTGAAAAGAGTGAGTAAAGGGTATACTTTAGCAAGAAAAATGCAGTCCGATAGAAAGGAATGAAAGCCAGGCAGTGGTGGCGCACGCCTTTAATCCTAGCACTAGGGAGGCAGAGGCAGGTGGATCTCAGTGAGTTCGAGGCCAGCCTGGTCTACAAGAGCTAGTTCCAGGACAGGCTCCAAAGCTACAGAGAAACCCTGTCTTGAAAAACCAAAAAATGATAGGGAGTAAAGAACTCACTAAATCATGGCATAGAATCCAACTATTGACTCCTAAAAAGGAATACAGCAGAATTTAAAAGTTGATAAGAATAACGGAGAAGATGCATGTGGTATTTAGAGGGAATTCTGTGTTCTACCATGTATTGTTCAGGCAGAGGATGAGGCTGGGTGATTGCCATGCTGGCTAATTAATACCCACATCTTCCACGGTCTCCTTTATGCTCAGGAAAGACCCTGTCTTCCCAGACTGGTGTCATTGCAGTTTCCTGCAGGGCTCATGGGGGAACCTTCTTCATGGTTCTTCTTGTCCAGATAAGCAGTGGCCACAATTCTGGTCGTGACAATTCAATGGCATCCTCTGAACTCTGCTAGAGATCAGTGGGCCCCTGAAGCTAGAGGAAGGGCATCCACAGAGTTGACAGCATGGCTTCCGGAAGACAAGGTGACAGCTCCATGTTTAGACCGCCAGGGAACTTGAGTGCCAATTTCTACAGACTCTCCTGCTTTGGGGCCTTTAGCCCTAAACATTGTTACTACCCAACAGACATTTCTACAAAGACAAAAACCTCCCATAACCATGCTCTTTGTGATAGCTATTCATGGTTATCAACTTGACTGAATCCAGAATTGATTAAAAGGCAAGACACTGGACATCCTTTTATGGAATATTCTTTTTACTTTCTTTAGATTTATATACTTTCTGTATATATGTGCTACAATATCTGTGTACCAGAAGAGGGCATAAGATCTTTTACAGATGGTTGTGAGTCACCATGAGGTTACTGGGAATTGAACTCAAGACCTCTGGAAGAGCAGCCCGTGATTTTAACCACTGGGTCCTATGTGGAATATTCCTGATGAGGTTATTTGAAATGGGAAGCCCCACCCTATATGTGGGCAGCACATTCTGCTGGAAGCACAGGTAAACAAAGAAATAAGCTTTGCTCTTTTCTGCATGCCTTCATGATTTCTGCATGCTTGGTGCTTCCATGACTGCCGACTCCTTCACTGGTAAGAAACAAAAGACCAGAAGCTCTTCAGGGCTCCTCAAGGCCATCAGCACAAGACTGGGACTGCTGAGATGCCCATCATTGTGGGCTGAACCACTATCGGGCTGCTGGCCTCTCCGGTGTGAGATTGCCATTATTGGACTATGCTAATGCATCCTGTAAACCAACCTAACGAGTGTCATTTTAACACACAGTCCTGCTTTTAATTCTGTTGCTCTAGAGAACCCTGACCAATATACTCCTTACTTTAGTGACCACTGCTCACAGGTGACAGTTCTCTAGACTGAAACTTGTCCAGAGAAACTGAGGCACTGAACTGTGTATGTAATTTAGTTTCTGTCCATCAAAGCAAACATGGCTTGTGGCTACTTTACTAGATAGCACAGCTTTAGGGGGTGTAGTCCCCTGGGGGGCACATTGCATCCTACCTTCAGGAAGCCTGGGGTGCTTCTCTACTGCCTCCCACCCTAGAGTGGGCAGGGAGGCTCCAAGAAATGCTTTCTTGGATTACCTGTCCCTGGGACCATGGCCTAATCAGACATGAGCCCTTCCTGATTTATGTGACAGGTCTCACTTGCCCAGGATGTTCTCTCAGACATGACTGTTTCTCTTAGACCAGGCTGTTTCAAATTTCTACCTGTGTGCCAGTCACTTGAGGGCACTGCTGAAATGTGGGCTCTGACAGAACAGGTTCATGATGGAACCCGAGTGCCAGCACCTCTGATGAGCTCCCCGAGATGGGCAGTGTGGCTGGCCTGAAAGCAGTTTGTGTAGTAAGGTGTGAGCAAAAGAAGCCAGTATGAAAAGCCTACATTTGTACCATTCCAACTACAGATCATTCTGGAAAAGACAAAATTATGGATACAGGGAAACTGTTATAAGGATAGTGGGTGTGAACAGGCAGAATACAAGAATTTCAGGGCAATGGTCTTACTGCATGATACTTATATGATACTATAAAGTGTTGGGTACATGTTATACACCGCTGCCTAACCCCACACAATATCCAACACAGGGTGCAGGCACGTGCTGCTAAGCATGATGACCTGATTTTGATCCCAGGACCACATGGTGGAAAGAGCGAACTGACACCTATCGGTTGTCCTCTGACTCCTACAAGTGTGCTGTGCATGTGTACACACACACACACACACACACACACACACACACTCACACACACACACACACGCATGCACACAAATAAACTTAAAATATAAATAATAACGGGCTTCAGTGAATACAAGGCATCAATACTGGCTCTGTAATTTTGGGGAATGAACCACTGCAACAACGACAGAAAACTTTGGGTATTAGGGAAACAAGTCCTTTGAATTTTCTAATTTCTATTTCTGTAAGCTTAACTCTCAAAAAAATAAAATAAAACATATTAATCAGAGACCTTCCCCAAATAAAAACCACTGTCCCAGAAAATAGAAACTATATCTACCCACCTGGTCTTCCACCCATTCTCTCAGTTGCCAGCCAGTGGCTAGCAGGTTTGTTTTATGAAAGCAGAATCAGGGACAATACTCCATAAATATGGTTTTGTCTGAATTAGCTCAGGGAGGATCCAACCAGAGGGCAGTCTGGGGTCTAGGCCATTCTCGGGCTGATATACTTCTCTTGATACAACTCTAGCTCGGCTTGTCAGTTATACCACTGAGCACCTGTCATGGGGGGCTTTGGGTTCTTATGGAAGTGACCGTGCTACTCTTTCCTGTCAAGCCTTCTGAGCTTCAGCCACAGCCACCTATAATTTTATAGCTGGTGTGTGTGTGTGTGTGTGTGTGTGTGTGTGTGTGTGTGTGTGTGTGTGTGTGTGTGTGTGTGTGTGTGTGTGTATGTGTGTGTGTGTGTGTGTGACCGACCCTATGGCACTCCAAGCCCCCGCTCCATCCTCAGCAGACAGATGCCTACTTTGCTAAGGCCCCAACAGCTGCTCGGCTATGTGGCTCCACTTCTTCCCCTCCTGACTGTCCTCCCATCTTTTCTAGACACTGGAAGAGGCTCACACTCGCTGTCTCATCTAGTTTGACAATATCCACATGGGGACAGGAGACGAGTAAAGGGGGTCCCTGCCCACTAGGAGCACACAAGGGGACATCTTGAAGGGCAGAGGGGGCATAAGCCATAGCCCCACAGGACAAGCAAGAACAGATTGAGAAGCAGTCGCGTCCCTAACCCACTTTGCTTGGCTTCACTCCGTCTGCCCTGAGCTGGACGGCCTTCTGAAACTACAGCTCTCTTCTCAGCAATCAACCGCTCATTCAGGAACACTCCACAGCCACCCACAGACCACCAAAGGAAGTCTGAATGCTTTGGCTTGACAGCCACCATTTCTGGAGAGGGTAACACGACCCTTCATTCTTTAAAGCCATCTCAGATATGGTTGCTGGTCACCAATCACTGCCTGTAATCATGGCTCTCGGGCTACTTCCTGTATGTATGCAGACATTCATTCTTTTTGTTCCATGCTTGTTTTCAAACAACCTTTCTTTCCTCTTGCTGTTTGTTTCCTTCAAACAGCAAGTCAAAGCTCCCTGAAGTCTCTAGGACAGACAGAAAGAAAGAATGTTTTTATTCACCTCTGTTGGTATTCCTTAAGATAAGTTACCAATGGCAACCGTTCATCTGCTTCTAGCCACCCATCCTCCCATCTGTCCACCCATCCGCTTACCCACCATCTATCCAGCCATCCAGCCATCTACTGACCTACCCACCCATTCATTTATTTTCCTTCTGCTCACCCTCCTGCTAGCCGTCTACCCACTATATTATCTACTTATCTGTCCTCCCGAACAGCATCTATCCAACTACCCATATACATACCATCCATCTATTAATCTGTTTATCCATTTATCTGCTCACCTATCCAGCCACTCAGCCACTCAACCACCTAGCTATTCACTTACCATTCATCCATGTGACCACCTACCCACCTACCATCCATTCATTTAACTGCCCCTTCTACATCCATCAGTCCATCCATCCATCTGGTCAACTACCCCCATCATCCATTTTTCCACCTAGCCACCACCCATTCATCCATCTTCTGACCATCCACAGTCATCTAACACCCATCCACTCATCCATTTATCCATCCGTCTGTCCATCTATTCATCTGCCCATCTATCCACCATTTCACAGTGAGTAGGATCTTCTCATGTCCTTGGCTCTGGCTCAGGTACCAGGGAAGTCAAAGTGGATAACACACAAACATCCTTTGCTTACATAGAGCTGAAGTTCTAACTGATAATACTAAGCATGAATACACTGATTAATAAGCATGAGATTATGCCACCGGCAACCACCGGCTCCATGAATTAAAACAACAACAACAACAACAACAACAACAACAACAACAACAACAACAGGGTTTTGTTTAGGTCATGGGGTTGAGTGGGTCCTGACATGGGAACATAATGACCAGCAACATGTGAGGGGCCAGCGATGGGATGGTGCAGAGAAAGAACAACTGAGACAGAATCTGGGATGATGACGCCCTGGCAGCTGGAGCCAGGCCCACTGTGGTCTGGGAATAGGGGCCATGTGAGATAGGACTAGGCCCAATGCGGTGACTGAATAGATTTGCAGAGACTGCCAAATGTCTTCTAGGAAGCAGAACTTCCCAGCTGAGCAACACCACCCTAGAACAAGGAAATCGATACATTTGCCTTCTTCAGGCTTAAAGCCAAGCTTTGAGGAGACCTGTAGGAGAAGCATACCTCAGAAGCCCATCACTTCCTACCGAGTCCTATGATGTCAGAGTGTCTTTTGGGGTCAGCATGGGCTTCCATCGATCTGAACTGAGAAAACGTGAGGGTGAGCCCACTTGAGGTTCAGGTAACTGTCCATACCTGGACTAGAATGCACATTAAGACAAAAGCCAGCATGCTTCAAAGGCCGATAACATAATCTAGTGTTTATACCAATTCTGTAACACTCAGTGTTCAATCAGAAACTACCAGCTCACAAGCAAACATAGGCTTTCCTCTAGACCAGAGGCTTTGTGTTTAATAGACTTCAGTGACCCTAGATACAGTCAGAACTAAAGAAGACACCAGAGCACTGATCTGGTGACCCAGGCTCCCCACTGAGCTCCTTGAGAATGCTGCAGGGCCCGTGAGGGAAGGGTGGAACGTGACAAGAAGGAGCCCACTGTGGAGATGGTTTTGTCTTCACTGTTTAGGCTGAACTTAAATCCGCCCAATGAGTACCCTCAAAGTGTGACACTGGCAACACAGAGTAGTAAAGCAAAAAGAAAATGGAAGGAAGGAAGATATGTCTGTCTGTCTGTCTGTCTGTCTGTCTGTCTAATACTGGGAAGGGAGTGACTGGAGAACTTCTCCAAATTGCAGGCAAGGAGCCTCCTGGCACAGGACGGGAAGTGGCTTCTTGCTGGGGACAAAACCTACCTGATGTGAAGCATTTAGAATTTTAGCAAAGAGTGACTTTAGAATCAAGAAGGGCAGCTGGGACTGGGAAGACAGAGCAGCGAGATGGTCAGATATGGTGGCTCTGGCACTGTGTCCTTTGCTCAGCGGAGTCACAGGCCACTGGACTCAGAGATAGATATAAAACCTCAAGCCCCAGCTCCCTCATTTGTGAAATCGGGTTTTATGCTTACACCCCATGTGAACTTTGCTCGTACATAGAACAAGATGGTTTTCAGTAATGATTTGGTGGCTGGGTGACTTCGAGAGACAAGACATCTGTGGGGACTGGCAGAAGGTCAGCCCTCAGTAGAAAACCATCCGTAGTTACATTTTAGGTGGCGAGCTAAGCGTGTGCTATGTGATCAGGGCCATGCTCCAGCCTCCAGTATCATTTCTTGGATGGCCATGGCAGCAGCTCTCCTACCCCAACACTGCTGAATGGGCTAAGAGACTATAGAACTTCACGCTGAGAAGACCTGGGGCTCAACGCTTTAATGGCATCTCTATGGTACACAAACCCCAAGGAGGAGTCCAGCAATTCTGACTCCGTGAGCCAAGAAAAGGGAAGATTTGTTGTCTTTGGACAGAAGATGAGGTAAGACATGTGCCCATAGGCCAGTTCCAATCCGTAGTAATGTCCCCTCATTGTTATTACTGACCTAATCATGTCTCTCCCAGGAGACAGGAACCTCCCTGAAGGTAAGAGCCTTGTGTGAGGGGTTGGCTAGACCTGACAAAGACGACAAACCACGTGCTACAGAAACACTTAATACAGAACCACACGTACACAAAGAAAACTTTGCAGGACTTCCAGTCCCAGGGAGTGGCCTACACACCAGGGATGTTTCATTTTTAAAAAAATCTGCTATCTCTAAATCAGTGGAGACATGGATACTTTGGTTTGAAAGTGTTTCAGGCCAGAGGCCATTTTTTATTCTGGGTCCTGACGTGGAATCAGAGAACATTACCACCAGGTGGCAGTGATCTCATAGAGTCTTCCTCAGGGTTCAGAAGGTTTCCAACCAGGGTCTTGTCTTCCTCCTGTGGTCTGGTTTGTCCTCCTGTGGGATGGGGAGCTGGGGAGATGCCTTGTTCTGAGGCCCAGAATTTTAAACACCTTGTCCTCAGGTTCTGTTTCCTCCATAGAGGAGGCTGTACAGGGAAGTGGTGTTTCAGGGCCCTTCCTGGGAAAGCAGACCCGTGAGTTGGATCTGTGACAAGCCTTTCTGTTCTCGCCCTGAAAACACACACTTGAAATACAATGACCAGCGAGAGCAGCAGAAATCTGGGGCAGGGACAATGCAAGATCCCTTTGGCTCTCCAAAGACGGAAAAGACAGAAAGTGAAAATGTAAGGGGGGAAAATGGACTTGGAGCACATCATACTTCAGAGAAAACACAGGGCTGGCAGTGAAGACAGACATATGACCATGAAGTGCAAGTCACAGGCACACAGTGAGCGAGCTGCTACATCCCTTCAAGTTCCTCACAAGAAACTGAATTTCCTGGATCCACAATAAAAGCCTTGGTTTCTAGTTCAAAGCCACCCTCCTCTTGGGCTGTGGGGTTCTGACTTGTCCTACTCAGAAGCAGATATAGGCCAACATGACCCAGGGTCCTACTATGTGCCATGCCTGATGCTGGGCAGCAGACGAGAAAGGCAAGGGCTCGGGTACATGTATGTACTGTGCCTGCAGCAACCCTGCATGGCAGACAAACATTCTGACACTAATAGACAGGTGAGAACCGTGAGCCAAGAGGAAAAGGCACAGGATGAAGGTCTCTGATCTCACCATATCCTGACCTGACAGTCCTCTCTCCCAAGCTGAGGACTCCAGGGACCAGGATCTAGTACAATGCACACTGCGGTGCACAGGCCTGCAGCCTCTGCGAGAAAACTCTCAGCAATCATTCAGCCGCTCATGGGACTGCCGTGATTCCTAACCAGGAGAGACATTCCCATCTGTGGGTCATTTCACCCAATAGCCCAGCCCCCACATCCTGATGCTCTGGATGGACAGCCTGGGGCCAAGGCTCAGAGACTAGAAACTTGACCTGACAATGACCTGGAGCTCTAGGCTCTCCCTGCCCTCCTAAGGTCTCTTCCTTGGCTCTCAGAAAAAGTAGATAGCCATGGAACGATCTTTTATTGTCTTGTGACTATAGGAGGTTACAACTCAGCCTTTCAGGCCATTGGTGGAGCAACTAAAGCGTAGAAGGAGACCTGGGAAGACAGTGAGAATCTGAGACGGTCAGAGAAGAGCTGAGCAGATTCCTAGGTCTCTGGTTCGTCTGTGTTTTCAGACTGTGTGTGTGCTGATTCATCCATGTTCTCAGAGTGTGTGTCCATGCGTACTCATCTGTGAACATGTCCATCTGTACATAAGTGTGTGCATCTGTATACAAGTTCTGTGTGTGCATCAGTGTGCACATGCATGTGTTTCTCTCTGCATGTGCAGTTGTGTATAGGTACATGTGTTTCCTTTGTCTGCATGTGTGTACACTTGTGCATCTGTATGGGCATATGTGTATTTGTATGCATGTTTATCTGTGTACATATGAGTTTTTCTCTGTGTCTGTATGTCTCTGTGCATTTATATTTGTGTTCTACATCTCTGTGTATGTATGTGTGTTTATGTATATGTATGTATGTTGGTATATGTATATCTCTGTGTTTCTGTGTGTGAATGTAGGGCTCTGAGGAAGTGGCAACTGGATTTCCCCAACCTTTTCTGGCTATCAGAATCATCTCTGAGGCTCCTTACCTACCTGGTTGTCCTGTAGCCACCCCAGACTCACTGAAAGTAACCCCCCAGGAGCCTGCATCTTTAACAAGCTCCAGGCCCCCTGATGATTGTCAAGGTCTAGATACGTCATGTTGAGGATGCTCATGGTCATGGCTCATGGATGGTAAGGCCCAAGGGGGAAGAAGGGAGTGGTCAGAGGACACAGGCAGGAACCTGTCTTCTATTGATACCAAAAGTGTAGACCAAACAAGAGAAGATGGACCCATGATGGGATATGTGTAGCCCCAAATTGCTGCTTCAGTAGAGACCCTGCTGTCAGAGTGATGGTTGACCAGGCCAGCAGTCAGGAGCCAATTCCTTTCTTCCTGGGGATCTTGCCTGTGATTTGGGATGTGCTACAGGAGGCCAGTACAAACTGGTAAAACCCAAGGCAGGGCAAACTGGTAAAGATGAGCACGTGTCCCACTCCACTGGCCCCATCACTCACTGTCACAGGCACCTCTGAGTTGCATTGAACAACCAGTGCTCGGCAAAGCCTTCCATCCACACTGCCCAGACAGAGGGAGCCAAAAGTCTCAGGCTTGAAATCTCTTGGAAGCTTCAAACTCTGGAAGTTAGACACCAATTCTGTGTGATCCATGTGTTTGTTTCTATATTAAGTTGGCACTTCTTGGTGGACACAGCCAACCCTGAGCGAGTAGCTTTATATGCTGGAATTACTGTGGACCTGGGCCCAGTAGAGAGTGGGAAACTCCCTGAAGGCTTCTGGCATGGAGTGGAGACTAAGGACTTGGCTGATGAGGGGTCTCTCTTTAACACACTCCCAGACACTTCACTATGAGCCCACTCAGAGGGGCTCAGGCATAAACACGTGTTACTTATGACTGGGATAATCTATACCTGACTAAAGACTAGAGATAAATGAATCAGTTTCTCCAATTCTTTGTATGGGGGTGGGGGTGGGTTTGGTGTGAATTTTTCAACAAATACAGTTAATCACAGTGAGGACCTACTTTTTCACCAAGATCCTCTGTGGCAGGTCTGTAACATCAGGCAGGGAAAAAAGTTTGTTAAATCGAGTTCTAACTGGAGTTTAGCATGTCCTTCATTTGTGACCATGAGTACTGTCAACAAACCACAGACCCCTCAGGAAAGAAAGCCTAGATACAATGGTGGTATAGCTAGCTAAAATATCTATGGAGATGGCTAGAGAGATATCTGGCTTAGTGGTTAAGAGCATATATTGCTTTTCCAGGGACCAAAATTCAATTCCCACAGCCACCTGTAATTCTAGCTTCCAGAAGATCTGACGCCTCTGTCTTCCTCCAACCTACACATGTGTGCACACAGCGTGATTAAAAATAAATTAATTCAAAATTAAAAACAAACAAATAAATAAAAGAAAAACATGAATGCTGTTTTGAAATCATGGTACTGGATGAGAGTATCTCTGATCCCACAAACCAAATTCTGAAACTTCCAGCCTGTCAACATATCATGGCAAGAGATTTTATTTTACATGCAAAACAACCAAAAGCACATATTATGCAAGGCATACATGAAATAATAAACTTTATGCTTACTATGCTTACAACTGGGTACCATTTCCAAGATGTTTATCAAATATATGTGAATATCCCAATACTCAGAAAAGTCTCAGATCCAAAATGCCCAATCCTAAGCATAGCAGGTGACTTGACATGCAGTTCTCAATCCTGTGCGGGATGCCGCATTGAAGGCACTAACTAAGAACCGTCCATGTCACTAGGTCACACAGCTACCTTTAAATGTTCTCCAGCTGTATTTTACCACATCTGCTTTCCTATGTGTTTAATTGATGCGTTAACAATTATTATCCCAAGGAGGCCACAGGCTTCCACCTACTCACCTGGCCATTGAGCCTCAGTGACTGATGGTGACATTGTGTTTTAAGCTACAACCCTTACCTGTGGATCAGAGAGCCGGGAGAGGTCCGGGTACAGATAGAACTTGATGCCTTCAGAGGCACCTGGCAATGTGACACCTCGGATCAGGAGGATCAGCAGCATGATGTAGGGGAAGGTTGCAGTGACATACACGACCTGCCCAGGAGGAGAGAGAAAAGAATTAGGCAAGAGTGGGAATTATGGGCTTCTTTCTCTCCGCACAGCTCCCTCTCCAAGCTGCTGCACTCTGCAGACTGTCCTTTAGGAATGCTGCCCTGAATTTGATTAGATGCATGGGTATCCATCTACACAGCCCAGGCTCAGCAAGGCAGTTGATTCTGAGCATCTACAGGGTCTTGTTTTCATAGCTGCCAGTAACTATGGATGCTCATGTCTCTCACAGCAAATGACACCATGTCTGCAGAGAGCCCCACAATCCTCTGTGTATAGCAACCCATCTCTTATGACTGACAATACCTGCTACAGTGCAGGCACCATGCAAACAGCACTCTACATTATCTGGGGAAGAGTGACGAGGAAAACGTCTACACATTCAATTCCAACGCAAACCTCCATTCAGTATTTTCTGAGTTTCTTTCAATTCGCGGATGTGGCTCCTATATGGCTTTACTGACAGGAAGCACCTAAACTAGACTCACAGAAGCAAAGCGTGGGATGATGGTGCCGCCCTTGTCATCTTTGTCATAGTGAATGTGACATTCCTATCCATCAAGACGAACATGAGAAGGAGATGCATCATCCAAGGTTGTACGTGGTCAGCAACAATGTGTCCTGAATTTAAACATTACTGGGAGGGGAGATTTCATGTTAATATTCTTACTACAATAAATAGAATTAGAAAAAGAAGAAGTGACCGTGGCGGGCCTCACCAGGAGCCAAGGAGAGAGGGGCCACCAGCCCACATATACCCATTTGTCTCCCTCTACCTACTCCTCAGGGGAGTGTATAATGAGGGCATATGAGGAGCTGGATAGTAGTGGGTGCCAAATTCACCGAAAAAAATAGAAATCACAACCCCATTCATTGAGCTCTGGAGAGGAAGTTTCTCAGATCACTTCCACATGGGACACTTGCTAATGTTGTCTATCAGACTCTGTCATTTGAAGCCTGATACACTTACTGTGTGTGGCTGTGTGCATGGCATGGCACATGTGTGGAGGTCAGAGGACAATTCCCAAGAATCAGTGCTCTCTTTTACCATGTGGATCCCAGGGATCAAACCCAGTTTGTCAGGCTGACAACGAGCACCCTTTCCTGAGCCATCTTGCGGGTCCTCTATTTCATCTTTTTAAACCTGGCCAGGACTCTTAAATCTATTTCACAAGTTATTAATGGGCCAAGACCTGAAATTTTGAAAAGAACTTCTCTCAATAAAAATAAAATTTTGTCGGGTAATGGTGACACATGTCTTTAATCCCAGTACTTAGGAGGCAGAGGCAAGTGGATCTCTGTGAGTTTGAGACCAGATTGGTCTACAGAGTGAGTTCCAGAACAGCCGGGACTGCATCACAGAGAAACCCTGTCTCAAAAACTAAAAACTAAACAAATAAATAAACAAATAATAGTGTTTTAATAACCAAAGATAGGCTGGGACGTGGGGGGAGATGGCCGTATGGGCAGGGATGGGGTGGGGGTAGGAAGTTGAAGGAGTGTAAAGGATGCAGCACTGTTTGGAACTCCCTTGGCCTGGTCTGCTTGGAGGCAGATGACTGGACCCAGAGAAGTTAACAGAGACTGAACCATAGATTCATGTGGGAACAGAGACAGTGCACTTAAGAGCAGACACACAACCCTCCTGGAGCCCCCGTTCTGAATTCTGCTCATGTAGAGATGACCAACCCATCACACATTCCCAACTTCACAGACCCCATCATAGGTGCCAGCCACTCTTCCCACTGAAGGGCCCTGCAGGACCCAGTGTCTGCCAGGTTAGACTCTTTTTTTCTTTTGTCAGTTTCTCTTCTCCAATCACTTGCACTGTCTTTCTTGAGACCTCCCCAGTCCTGTGTAGAAGGGAGCTTATCAGGATTCAAGGGCCAGGGACATTCTTAGATCCCAGTTTAGCTCTGCATAGCCCTCAGTGCGCACAGATGCAGCACAGGCTTGCTGGTATCACAGGGAGAGTGTGTGCTCTGAGCAGGCTGCCTCTGCTACCACCTCCCGCTCTGGGCAGGCTGGGTCTGACTTGGCCAGGGCTCCAGTCCTTCACATCATTCCTTTGTTCACCTTCTCACTTATTCTTTATCCACTCACTCAGCACTAAAGCCATTCCTGTGCAGTCAGTACTGAGTTATGCCCAGGTGAGGAAGAGTCACGCAGCAGGTCTTTCTGCTCTAAGAGGCTTCCAGCTAGAGGAAAAGACAGACACAGAGACAGATAATGTACTCTGTGGTAGACAGAGAGGCAGCAGTCCATTAAAGGTGAAGTCAGTATGGGCTTCTCCAAGAAAGTTGATGGGGGAGCTGACCAATCCCTTTTCTGAGGGGCGTGACCCCTCCGGGGCTCCAAATACCTTTAAAAGATCTGTGTTTGTTTGTTTTGGGTCTCTTGGTTTCCTGCTCTTCGCTGGAACTCTGGTTTTGTAAGTTTCCCCTTTTTCATCTTTTTATTAAAGCTGAATATTTAGCCTGGTTAATTCTGTTTGTCGTTCGTTTACGCCACTACAGAAAGTGACCCAGACATTGAGCCCCAAAAGAGTAGGAGCTTAGGACATGGAGACCAGGAATGGAGAGAAGGGGGAAATGGAATTTCTACTGCATGTTAGGCATGCACAGCACATGCACACACAGGCACATATGCAAATATACATACATGCACATACACATGCCTTCACAGACACACACACACTCATGACTGCACACACACTGTACACACATACATACATGCACATGATAGAAGTACTGGCTTTGCTCACCACACATAGCTGCACACTGGGCAAGTGCAGATGGTGCTCTGAGCATGGAGAGTTATCATCTTTTATATACGAGAAAGGACAGAGAGCTCAGCAACCTGCCCAAATCACCCAGCCAATAAATCAAGGCTGGGTGTGGATTCATAGCCACATCAGCTTGTTCCCAAGGTCACTTATCTGAACATCCCATTATACATGAGATCATCATGACATTCCTAAAAATTCCACATTAATTCCTCCATCTGAGAGAAGCCCAGTCATTTGGTTAACACAAAGCACAGGTTTAAATACAGCCCTCAAACAACAGGACATGAGGATCAGCAGGGGACAGAAATAATGCATCTTATGGACACATCTGGAAAGTTGGGTCACTTTATGTGGATGTTATCTCTGGTCTTCAATGATACTGCTGCCTGTAGCCCAGCCCTCAGCCCACCAATGCCTGCATCACAGCTACCAACAAACCATGTGCTCCCAGGCATGTCACATGACCAGTGCATTCTCTTACTGTCATATACAGTGCCACATACTGTAATCCAGAGAAAGAGTATGCGAGTCAGACACACAATTGGAGTGGACAGTGGATATTAACAGTAAGAAAAAAGTCAGCAGTCAACCAACAGGGTGGCTGGTTGCTGGCCAGTGAGTTGATTGCTGAAAACAAAAAACAAACAAACAAAAAAAAAACCAAAAAAACCCCTCCTTTTCCACATAGCTTTCTAGACCTTGTCGATGACAGACATTCAGCATTGCCTATTCTCTAAAACATTATTTGTGAGGGCTGGAGCAATGGCTCAGTGCTTAAGAGTACTTGCCCTTGCTGCTCTTCCAGGTGGCTCAAGTCTGGTTCCCAGAACCTACATCAGATGGTTCACAACTGTATATGTCTCCAGCTCCTAGGGAACTGACCCGTCTGTCCTCTGAGGGCTCCTGCACTCGTGTTCATGTATCCATATGCTTGTGTGTGTGTGTGTGTGTGTATGCGCACACGCATGCGTGTGCATGCATACACATATCTATACATAATTTAAAACATAAGCAAAACTAAATATTTTAAAATCCTGATTTATTCATTTATTTTATGTGGATGTGGGTATGGGTATATGTTGAGGGTGGGGTATAAGTCATAGGACAATCTACAGGAGCTGGTTTTCTATCATCACATGGATCCCAGGGATTGGACTCAGGTTGTCAGGCTTGGCAGCAAGCGCCCTTACTACTAAAGCCATCTCACTGGCTCCTGTATATATGTAAGTACACACACACACACACACACACACACACACACATACACACACGATTCTTTTGGGTTCTACTCAGTGAGCTTAAATCTACAGGTCAGGTAGAGAGTGACAACCTAGCTGCTCATTTAGTAACACCCACGTGTCGATCAGATGCAGTGGCCAGGGGCCGCTGTGTTCCAGGCTCCCCATAGTTTCTTCCTCCAGCTCAGCCGCCATGAGTCCTTGCTCACACAGTTAAAGGATGAGAATGTAAACCATAAGGATGACTCACATTCATAGGAATTTACCCTTAGTCTGTGAGGCCACTTTGGCGAGGCTGAATTTGTCAGTTTTCCTCTGATGTCTCTATAGAGTAGATAGAGTTATTGGAATACTGACTCCTTAAGACCTGACCAAATGTACTACCCTCACTGTGCCCAGGCAGTATGGACAGTAGCTTGAGCCTCAAAATGGTGGTGGTGTGACCATTAAATGCCGATGGTTCTGAAGCAATGCCACAGTTTGCAGCTCCCAGTAGGTGTTCTGTTTCTGTATTACATTAGGACAGCCATGCTCCCCAAATGATGTCCATACCTTTATTTTTACACCTTTTTTTTTTTTTTTTTTTTGGTTTTTCGAGACAGGGTTTCTCTGTGGCTTTGGAGCCTGTCCTGGAACTAGCTCTTGTAGACCAGGCTGGTCTCGAACTCACAGAGATCCGCCTGCCTCTGCCTCCCGAGTGCTGGGATTAAAGGCGTGCGCCACCACCGCCCGGCTCACTTTTTTGTTTTTTTTTAAGTCCTTTATATTTATCTTTTTATTCCACCAATTGTTAGAACAAACTCCTGTTAATGACACTATTTCTCTTCAGGATACATTATGTCTTGTTAAGGTACAGAATCACTCTTAAAATTCTTCATTTTTATATCACTGTGTAATACTCAGTAATGCTTCCATGGCTGATTTTACTCCAAATGCTACATATAGCAAGGCTATGGGACTAAGAAATATTTGGTATTCCATGAATAAGGAGGATTTAAAAAGTAATATGACACATGATCATGGACCTATCCCAGCTTCCCATTGCTGGCCTACAGCAGCCAACTTTGATCTGCAAGGAACTTTGCTTTGGGGAGAGTGTATCAGCCAAAGTCCAGATTTGTTAAGAGGTGGTATTAACATGTGGTGGTACGGCCATGGGCCTGCTAACTTTGGAATAGTACTTTTGGGGAGAGAGATGTTGTTCTTGATTGTTCTTCCAGAGACTGCAGCCTGAGCAGTTTCAGGGATGGAAGCTCCTCAGCTGCCCTGTTAGTTTGTGTACCAACGATCATTCCTTTTCTGGTCTGAGAGAAGGCCATTCGAGCAGAAGTGACCCTGTATTGAGAAAAATGTGATATCGGAATAATAGCTGCTGTGGTTGCGGTCATCACGGTCTCTGCTGCCACTGCGACAGTTGCTGGACTGGCAATGGCCCAAATGTCTCTTGTGGTGGACACTGTCTGGATCCTCTCAGCACCCATTTTTACACTTTTAATAAAACCATAAAGGAAAGATAATGTGAAAATGAGCTGCCCATAGACCACAAGTAGGCAAGTTTATGGCCAGAAAGAAACTACTGGCTGATATGTATTACCCAAGATTAACGCATAAGCCAAAGTTTGACAGTATCAATAGGGATACAAAAGGTGGTTTGGGAACATTATTATACAATATACACAAGGTGTGAGTGGGATCTGATGTGGGATTTCCCTCTGCTACAAATATGTTTTATTGCCATTGGTTAATAAAGAAGCTGCTTGGGCCTATGACAGGGCAGAATAGAATTAGGTGGGAAAACTAAACTGAATGCTGGGAGAAAGAAGGTGGAGTCAGGCAGATGCCATGTAGCTGCCAAAGGAGAAAGATGCTGGAAACTTAATGGCCACAGCTTCATGGTGATACATAGATTAATAGAAATAGGTTAATTTAAGATGTTAGGGTTAGCTAGAAAGACACCTAAGTTATTGGCCAAACAGTATTATGGTTAATATAATTTCTGTTTGATCATTCAGGTATGAGTGGCCGAGAAATGAAAAAGTAGCCTCCATTTACAAACTGATGCCTACCATCTGGCATAGATTCACATAAGACCAAAAAAAGCTTTTAAAAAATGAGGGCCACAAAAACAGGAGCCAAGCACAGCTTCTTAGTAGCTGCATGTTTTTTCAGATAGGCTCTGTTTGTGTCTGTAAGCACAAGCACAGCTCCTTTAAGAAATGGCTTCCTGGTTTGTACTGGTGGCATGAATGACATTTGGGGTTTGTGCACAGAGTGCTATAAGTTGTTTAATGGTGACATAGATCTGCTGCATCCCTGGAGCTGGGGCAATGAGCATGGATCACAGAGCTGGTAGTAAACAAATCTCTGCCATATAAAAAGGCCAAGAGAGGTGGAGCCAGCATTCAAGGCCACTGCGACCAAACTGCTTGCCATTTTCAAAGTGCTCTTGGTCAGAAAATGATTACAGATACACAATAAGACAGATTAAGACAAAAAATACCTTTGAATGAGTCACAGTGTTAGATAAATGTACATGGGCTTTTGAGAGAGAAGGAGTACAGAGAATAAGAGATTAAAGGAGTAAAAATAATTAAAAATCAATAGAGTAAAAAAATTAAACCACATAAAGATGGAAAATACACAGAGAGTCTGGATTATTTATATTATTGCATTTTCCTTGAATTTTTTGATTGTGAATGAGCTAAGTACAGAGATAAATTGCATTGTATAGGCTGTTAAACCAATACATATATATTTTAAAGGTATCTTGACTTCAAAATTTGAGTCTAAGGATATGCTACTTTGGAAAAGAGATTCTGCATTTGCTTACACATAGGATGAGGATTTACAGATTCCTTCCAGACTAATATGGTTTGATGGGACAAGACACCCCCAAAAGGTCTCCATGTACCCTAAAAATACTTCACCCAACAAACAGCAGGAAGAAATTAGGAGAAAACTATGCCCAAATTCCCAAAATGACTGTTTATTTATATTTATTTTCATTTTAAAAGGGATAGTTATAAATGATTAATGGGCAAAGTGAATGTCTAACAAAAATAAGGGGGATATGATATAGAGATAAATACTTTGCATTGGTATGGATCTTGGTCTATTGATACAAATTTAAGGTTGATTTTGTTATGCTGTGTATATGTATTTCTGCTCTTGTTAAAGGTATTGTGCATCTCATTTAAAATGTAATATATAACTAAAAATTACAGATTAATAGTCATTTATAATAATTAAATTTTAATCACATTAGGTAGGCATTTAGGTATACAGAGACATATTTCAGTTAGATAGATAATTTTCAACACCAAAGACTTACAGAATATGGCATTTTAAACGTTTTAAAAACATACTTTTCTTGACAGTGAGACATGTTTACTTCTTGCAGTATCGATTACTTCAAAGAGGTTGATAAACATTGAAGAAGCTTGTTATGAAATTTGCCTTCCATGTGACAAGGCTTGCCATTTGGGCAAGAAACTGTTCTTTCCTGGACTGCTTGATGGTATGCTGTATAAACTGAACATGCAGGACCCACAAAAAATGACTTCTGAACTTGCCTAAAGAAGGTGAGATAGCCCTTCAGGGTTTCTGCTTCATAAAAGAGTCTTCCAGACATTCTGAGGATACAGAGGAAAGTGACTGACAAACTGCCAATAAAGGCAAAACAGTCTTTCAAATTTCCTGCTTCATGGAAAAATTTCCTGACACTATGGGTATGTAGGCTAAATATGGATACCCCAATGGTATAGAAGAACTTTGGGTGACTGTTCAAGTAGCGAAATGTCCTGTCATTTCTCAAACTTTGAAAGTTGCTTACAATGCATTTCCTGTTTACTTAGGTAATATTATATCCAGCTGGGGTCTTTGATGGAGTTGAAGACAGCTATAGGTTTCCTTGGTTATAATAATAGATAAATTAGATACAAAACTTTAGGCTCACAAAGATAGATGATAGAATATTTTCTTTAATTTTTGCTAATACAAATAGATTAAATATTGTAATTGCAACTCTTGCTTGATACCTGTTTTGTTATATGTAATTTTACCATGCTAAAGTTAAAACCTTACTTTTTAGTTAGACAGAAAAGGGCAGATAATATGGGATTCCCCTCTGTATGCTATGAATATGTTTTATTTCCATTGGTAATAAAGAAGCTGCTTTGGTCAATAGCAGAGCAGAATATAGCTAGGCAGGAAAACTAAACTAAATGCTGGAAGAAAGAAGGCAGAGTCAAGCAGAATGCCATGTAGCTGCTGAAGAAGCAAGGTGCCAGAACCTTACAAGTAGGCCACAGCCTCATGGTGATACATAGATTAAAAGAAATGAGTTAATTTAAGATGTAAGAGCTAGCTAGAAATTTGCCTGAACCATTGGCAAAATGGTGTTGTAATTAATATAGTTTTGTCTGATTATTCGGGCCTGAGTAGTCAGGAAACATAAGAGCAATCTCCACTTAACAGAGGTCAAAGTTGGAAATGTAATATCTCCCCAAATCCCTTCTGATGTGCTTCTATTTTTGGTTACTCCAGGTATTTATGTTGTCTTTGACTTTTTTCCCCTGAGAGCATCTGTTTTTGTTAGCACATAAATCTGGCAGTCAAGAGATTGCCCACAAACAACACGTGATGGCACCCACTTGTGCTCTTGTCAGACACTACTAATCAATCACAGCATTCCTTGCAGCTGAGCCTGCCCACAGCCTCAGAGCAACCTATGCAGTACTCCAGCTGTGTTGCAACTCATCTGTTATGCCTGATCTACTCCATGTCTCACTGTGCATTTCCAGTTTCCTGCAGGTCCACGGATGTATAAGACCCAGGTCGAGTCCTTAATGAAAGACTTGTGTGCATGTGGGTTTGAGTCCCCAGTGTCTGGATACTGTGCTGCAGGGTCAAACAGGAAAAGAAGGCTGCTGAGAGAAGCACTTCCCAAATCTCTGAGAAGTATCTGTTAAAGTAGTTTGGAGCTGGGCATTCCTGGGCAAGTAGGAGTGGCAGAGGCCAGGGATATGGGATAGACACCAAATATGCCTTCTGAACATCTAGAAGCTTCCAGGTGGTCACTGGGGTGATGAGGAAGTTACACTCTTTCCTCAGCTGTCCGCATATGCCATTACAGGCAATTCCTACCATTTGGCCCATTCACTGTATTCTGAGTTCACAGCAAGGGTCCCTCACTTCCTTCCTTCTAGGTCACTGTGACAGTCCAGTGCTGTCCACACTGCTGCCTAGGTTCAGCAACAAAGATCTGGTTCATCTCTGTCCTGTGAGTCTCAGCCAGCAGACTATGCTCAAGGTGGGGTGCAGTGAAAGGGTCGAGTCTTGGTGGCGAGTGTGAGCATCCAATCCTGCTTCTTGCTGTGTGACTTGGCAAGTCTTCACCCATCCCCACCGCCAGTTCCTCACTGCTAGGGAGCATGCCAGGCTCTTCCAAGTCCCCTGCCTTTTCCCAGCCTCCCTTTGTTCACAGAGTCCATCGCCAGCTCAAGGCCACCCACAGTGTTCACCCTCTGTGTGTCTGAGTCCCCACACAGCTGGCGGAGCTTCCTCTAGGTCACATGTTCTGCCCTCCACCAGGATGTCCTTGTACCATCTCACAGTTCTCGTATAAATGTTAACTTGATTCGTGAAATAACCAGGCCAGCTTGAAGATAAAGAATTATATTTTTACTTATTATAAGGGGAAACTCACGCCATGAGAATGGAAATTCCAAGCTCCTCTGTGTCCCGCAGGAATCACCCAGAGAGAGCGAGCACCTGGCTAGTCCCAGTTTTTCTTCCTGGGCTCCAGGTAGCCATGCCTTAATTGGGTTCCACTTCTTAGAGGTGACTGGTTAGCAAAGTTTCCCCCATCACTCTGGAAGCAGATGCTCACAGTGGTTGACTTAAAATATCCCTGCCCACCTCAGAAGTGACCTCTCACCCCACAAACAAAAACTGCCATCCAAGACGTTGTTATAAGGACTGCCATGTCCTCACTCCTGTGCAATGGCTTGAGCCAACCCAGCTCTCTCTAGCAACAAATACTAGGCTTGCCTTGCCTAACAAGGTGATGACTTCTAAAATGGAAGAATGGACTTTTATGTGTGATTTCTGCTACACCCACAGGTCCCGGAGTATTGGGGGCATGTGAGATGGACACAGTCCCTCTTTGTTGGCTGGAAGAGCAGAACCACGAACTTAGTCTAGAATGCTGATCATTTAAAATATGGCTTTTGCACTAGGTCCATGTGAAACGCTGGAGCCACATAAACTGGGTTTGGTGAGTGTTGGATTTTAGGTGTGTTTATAAGGAAAGTTATCAAGGGATTCCTTTGTAACAGACCCCCCAGACTCTGAGAGTCAGATGTTTCATGATCAAGGTACTCCCTGGTAAAGAGTAGGATTCCTCCAAAAGCATCTGGGAACCCAAGATATGTCTGGAAGAGGCAGGAGGTGGTCACAACACTTGGGCCTATGCTAGATGATGGGGTGTCTCAGACAGGCACAGTAAGTTCTTTGACAAGGTAGTCCCAGCCAGGCTGTTCCTTGCTATTGCCAGCAGTGGCTCAGACCCAGGGAGGAGGGTCCCATTTGTCAGCCTCCTTAGGCCTAGGCCATGAGGCCTCTGTGCCCCAAGCACACCCCTAGGTTAATGAAGAGTTTCACTATTATTTAAACCCCTTGTATCAGGTCACCTCCTTCTGCACAGAAAGGTCGCATAATTGTGGTAATTACACTGTATCCTGTCTTAATTGACTCTAATTGCTCATTTGCATCCCAATACTGGGATCCTGGGGTGCCTTTCCCCCCTACTTCCAGGACACAGCTATTTATTCCATAGCAGGGAGACTGTCTGGTCACTGGGAATGCCACAGAGTTTGTAGAAAGGCCTCCCCTCCCTATGCTTTTCAGGACAATGGGGTGAGTTATAAAATGGAGAGCTGTTCAAAAGACATTTGGAAATTGGTGTGGGGACAGAGGCCTGGGTCCACAGGGTCAGCAGATGCAGAATGTGGGGCTTCTCAGGCTGATTCCATTCTGCACTGGGGGAGAGGGAATGATGCAGAGAAGACGGGGACAGACTAATTCAAGCTTCAGTCACTCCCACACTATATTCCACAACTGGACTCCCATGTGTGTGCTAATCTTTGCTATTTACCTGAATCTTCTAGACGTCGGTGTGTCTTTTATGTTAGCAGACAAGGTAACTGAACTGCTGCCATGGGCAGCAAGTTATCTCTGAGTCCAACAGGATGGTAACTGTAAAATTAAATATGGTTAAACAAGAGGAGAATTCTGGCCCAAGACTGTCTTGGGGTGCTCTGTCTGTGTCTAAAGAAAGGGAAACAGGTTTGAGAGACACTAACCTTAAGTCAACCCCTCCTGGACTCAGCCAAGGAAGCGACTGTCTCACAATGTGACTGGATGCCCTTATTTGTGTATAAGATCACTCTGAGGCTCGCCATCAGTAGAGTTCCTTCCATGTTTGTGGTGAAAGATCAGATGGATTCTATGTGAGATCCTCCTTAGGTCTCAGCATTTCTAAGAGACTAGTCCTTTGTCAAGTGTGAGCCTTCCCTAAGAGCCAGGACTCCATGGCGCTCTCCAGGGTCCTGACATTGATTTGGGTTCCGATAACTGCACAGAGCCTTGGGCAATGCCTGTAGTTAGCTAGGATCGGCAGAGTGCCAGAGATGGTTCACACTGTCATCTCTAACCTTCTTCAACACTGATTATGTGGGTTTCTCTCTATACTTTGCAGACCGACTCCCTCAACGATTATGGAGGTGGCTTGTCTTGGGACACAGCAAGAAGCTCTAGGAAGTTTGACCTGTCTATGCTGCAGTTTCTGCATGCCTTCCATCCCTGCCCTTAGGCACCATGCTTCAGCCTCTGCATACCTTTCATGCCTGGCCTTAACCTTCATGCTGCAGATTCTGCATGCTTTCCACGCTTGCCTTTAACCCAGAGCCTCTGACTTGACTGTATTTTGACAGAAACTCATCATTACCCACTACCTCTGTTAGAGAAAGCCTATACAATGCCCTGCCCATTTCCCTCTCCAGATGGTCATGCAGCCCATCTGCATGTCCTGTAAGTTAGAAAGCACAGCACTAAACACCCAGTCATTAGACAACCATTCTTCTAACTGTAACTAGATCTCTGATAGTCCTCCTACCTGGATTTCTAAGAACCACTCCCAGAATTCCCATGGAATAATATTCTAACAGTCACCAAGTAGTCAGACATACCTGCCACTAAGGACTTATTAGACCTTGAGAAGAAGTGAAGAAGATGAGAATCTGAAGAGTGGAGGCTGTCATAAACATAGTTGGCTTCCCACCCTTTTATTACTTTTAGAGCTATTTCCCAAGAATATTACAACAAAATTTGTGTATGTTGGGGAAAACATACTTCTAAGTAACTAAATCTGAAATAGATACTGTCATGTTCTCACAAGACAATAAGGGTATTTCCCTATGGAAGCAATGTATTTTAACAAGAGTCGTATTTCCTTGGGCAGTTGGAGAGAGAATTGTTAAGCAACAACCAACTAGTGGTGTTTTAATAATGATTGTCACTAAACACTGGGCCACTTCAGGATGCAAACTGGACTGGCATCCCTGGAGTGGGTGAAGGAGGAAGAGAGGAAGGTGTTGTGGGACAGCATCAGAGAAGGGCTCAGATGAGTGTAGTGATCAGACCTTGGAACTCATTGCAATGCCATGAGGGACCCCTAATATCTACTATCTACTTTCTCTTCTGTAGTAATGAGACCTCTCTTAAGAGTGTGCATGTCTGTGTGTGTGTGTGTGTGTGTGTGTGTGGTGGGTGTGCTGACACATCTTCTTCAGTCACTGCCTGTCTTATTTTTTAAGGTAGGGTCACTCACTATAAAGATCAGTGATTTGGCTAGACTGGTTGGCCAGCAAGTCTTTGACATCCTTTTCTACCTTCCCGCTGCAAGGATTGTAGCATAAATTGTGACACCAAGATTTTTATCTGGTTGCTGGGATCCAAATTCTTAATTGCCTAAAAAAAATCTCCCCAGACCAAGACTCCTCATTTTCAACAGACCCCGTGGCTGCCTAATCCTAAAGCTCTGCCCCCCACAGCGAGGTGGCCATGTGATAACAACTGGCCAAGAAGACACAAATGAAAGTACTGTGTACCACTTCCAAGAGATGCCCATGAAGGGAAGGGCAAGATAGTATGATGGGGCTAACTCCACTTAAAAACCTTGCCCGCTTGGGATCGGAAAGAAAGTACTCTGAGACCATGCCAATGGCTCACTGCTCCCTGCCTGCACCTGGGCAGATGGCGGAATCAGGCTTAGGCGAGCGGGACAGCATTTGCGGATTCCTGCCGCCATAGAGAGAGATGTTTTCAGACTGCGTGGTGCTCTGCGCGTCAGATTCGGCTGTGACTTGGATTAAAAGAGTTTCTGTGCTGCACGCTCAGTATCAAAATTAAACTGCTGAGTGCAGCTCCAATGTGGACTGCTGTGTACCTTTAACTGTGTGCAGCTCAGGGACACCAAATGACTGAGGCAGTAGCAGCTCTGGCTCTGCTCCGCCATGCTGAATTGTGCTGAGCTCAGACAGGTCTATCGCAATTACCATAATAACAGCGCAGTTAAGGTTTAGACTTGGCTGTAAACAGGCGGTACCGTATTACCTCTACCTGGCACAACTTAAGATTTTAAGAAGTGGTTAACCTTTTAAGAAGTGCTCCTGGATATTAAAAAATTACAGATTCACAATAGGACAGATTCAGACATATAAATGTACGTAGGCTTGAGAGAAGAAAAAAAATATAAAAAATAAAGTTAATGCCTTAAAACAAAAGGTTAAAGTCTTTAAAGAGACAGAGTACAGATAGTTATAGATTAAAAGAAGTAAAGTGATAGAGTAAAAATAAGCCACGTAAAAATGGAAAATTCACAGAGAGTCTGGATTATGTATTTTGTTGTGTTTTCTTTGATTTTTTTGACTGTAAAGGAGCTAAATACAGAGAGACATTTCATTATATGGGCTGCCAGTCTAGACCAGAATGGACATTTTAATGGTATGACTTCAGGATTTGGATCTAAGAACATGATGCTTTGGAAAAGAGTTTCTTCTTTTGTTTTCACAGAGGACGAGACTCTGTGGATTGCTTCTATCCCAATATGGTATGATAGACCACGCCCTCCTGAAAGGTTGCTATGAACATCTTCAAAAAATTACTTCACTCAACTGCCAACTGAGAGGAACCTAGCACACAGGTTACACCATGAAACACCTAAATAACAGCGCCCCCATTCAGCAGGAAGCAGTTTGGAGAGAAAAAGCTGCGCCCATTTTCCCAAATGTTGCTTATAAATGTTCTTTTACATTTAAAGGGGAAGATGATATAGATATGAATTTGCATTGGTATAGATTTTAAGGTCAATTTTGTTATATGTATATGTATTTCTGATCTTGATTAAGCTATTGTGATTGTAGTTCATTTTAAAAACTGTAATGTATAATTAGGAAATATAGGTTAATGGATAATCATTGATAATAGTTAAGCTTGTAGTCATGTTATTAGATTTTCTAGATATGTAGAGATATATTTCAGTTAGATAGACATTCTTCATATCTTTCAAAGACTGCAGAATATGGCATTTAATGTTTTAATAACTTAGGGTTTTTCATGACAATGAGACACGTCTGCTCCTGGCAGCACCAATCTACTTCGAGAGGAAGATGGGCATCGAAGAGGCTACTTATGGAGTTTGTTAGCCATTTGGGCAAGAAACTGCTCTTGGCTGGACTGTTCCATAAACTGGACACAAAGAACCCGCAGAGAGAGGACTGCTGAACTTGCCTAAAGGTGAGATGGTCTTTCAGGGTTCCTGATTCATTAAAGAGTCTGCGAGACGTTCTGCAGGACACAGCAGAAAGTGACTGAACTGTTTTTGGAATTTCCTGCTTCATGAAAAAGTCTGCTGGACACTATGGGCCTGAAGGCTGAAGATGGATGCCCCAACGGTACAGAGGAACTTTGGGTGACTGTCTAGGCAGCGAGTTGTCTCTGTCATTTCTAGAGTTTGAAAGTTACAAATGACTTGTTTACTTAGGTAATATTATATCCTTCTGGAGTCTTTGATGGAGTTGAAGAATAAATAGATAGTTATAGATTTCCTTAGTTATGATAAAAGATAAAATAGATTTAAATATTGTAACTGTAATACTTGCTTGATAACTGTTTTGTTATATGTAATTTTGCTATGTTAAAGTTGAAGCCTTTCTTTTTTGTTTAAACAGAAAAAGAGGAAATGATGGAGGAGAGTTATCTGTCTATGTTTCTTTCATTGGTTAATTAATAAAGAAAACTGCCTTGGCCCTTTAAGAGACAGAAAATTAGGTAGGTGGAGTAGACAGAACAGAATTGTGGGAACAAGGAAGTAGAGTTGGGGAGACGCTTCAGGCAGTCTCCATAGGGAGTCTCCATGCTGCTCCTCTCCGAGATGGACGCAGGTTAAGATCTCTCCTGGTAAGCCATACCTCGTGGTGCTACCCAGATTACTAAATATGGGTTAAAGGAAGATGTGAGAATTAACCAATAAGAGGCTGAAACTATGGGCCAGGCAGTGTTTTAAAAGAATACAGTTTCCGTGTAATTATTTCGGGTGTAAAGCTAGCCGGCGGCCGGGTGGCCGGACGCAGCCCCGCCGCTTCACACTACAATAGTACCCTTCCACCTCGCCTTTGTGTAGGCTGGAATAAAGACAAGGTCTCTTAGGCTATGAAACTGTGGGACATACCCTAAGTTAGGCAAGAGGAAGAATAGAAGGCTGGACCCCTGTGGCTGGTCCATCCCATGAGAGGGAAGGTATGAGCCTTAGTCCAATACAGAAGGTAACCAGCCACCAGCTACCTCTCTGACCTTGGGAAGGTGTTGCTATTCCCACTCTGGGTCATTTTTTGTTATTAAATGAAGGCACTGGCTAAGAAGATCCATACGCCCCATTCACAGACACATAGAGATGTTGAAGATGACCTGAGAATCCCAGAAGTAGGCCACTGAGAGTGACCATCTGCTACCTCTGGAGTCAACCATGAATATCAACTGATAGGAAGGGCTCAGCTATAAAATTAAAGCTTCAAGCTTCTCTGCCATGGTTCAAGAGCAGTGCTGATGGGGACCTGCTCTTAGGGTGCCTCACCATGCACAAGGTGTGTGCATGGTTCTCTGAGCTTACATCTTCCCAGTTTGCAAGGAGAGGTCAATTCCTACACAAATGATGAAGGCGGATCAGAGGTTACCGTCACTCCATCATGAGAAAGGCTGGAGTGACCTCTCATCCTAGCAAATGAGTAGCCTTTGTGTGTAGGGAACCATGTAGCAGGGTTCTAGACTTCAGGCAGAGGCTGCATTAGTCTCATTTCAGCTCTGAGAGGGTCAGGACAGTGGTCCTGGAAAATCCTTAGGAGACCACCTCACTAATAGACTTGGGGTGGGACTGGAAAGAGGGGCTAATTCACTGGCTGGGAAAGCCTGGGGGCAAAGGGTCAGGAGAGAAGATGACCCACAGCACAGAGATGCATGCATGGCCATCACTCCCTGACTCCATAAGGAAGCAGAGGTGGGGCATGAGAAATCAGCCCAAGCAGTCTGCCAGTGAGAATCATCAGCTGTAGCAGGTGACAGGGCTTCCAGGCTGAATCTCAGGGCCTGGGAAAGAGTGGGCAAGAAGCCCAGGCCCTTAGAAGCTTGGGGAATGCTGTCTTCTTTATGATGGCTGGGACCATAAAAATTGTCTCCACCTGTGATTCATTCTAACCCCAAACTCCATGAACCCACATTTCAGCAATCAAGGCCATTCTGGGCAGAAGTAGAGGGCTGAGAAGGGAATGTGCTAAGTTCAAGAGATGCCACTCACGATGGCACTAACCTCCTCAGCCACTCTATCTACATTGTTGCCATGTGGTCTAATTGCATAAAACAAAACCTATGGCCATGTCCAGAAGGAAACACACTTGCACAACCAGGAAAGGACAGGATTTCAGGCCACCACCTGACTTTAAAGCCTGTTCCCTGACCACCACATGTACAAGTGTGGGAGTCTCTCCCTGTGATCCAATTAGAATCTTTAAACCCATGCTTTCTGGTGCTTCCCTGCCAGAGGCCTTTGCTTCTGACCTACCCTTTCTTATGGTCTCTTTCATCATGGCCACCTTCACCCAGGCTATATGAACTGCCCTCACACAGCACACAACACTGAGCACAGTAATACAACACACACACACACAGCCAACGTCTGGTTGTGTGTGTGTGCATGCATGTGTGTGTGCATGTGTGTGCGTGTGTGCATGTGCGTGTGCATGTGTGTGTGTGTCCATCAGCTGGACTCCTGCCAGTCACTGTCGTACTGGGTTTCCATCCTTTTTTGACAGTGAGGACAGCATCCCAGCTCATTAGGTCTGTCCTTTGAGCCTCAGGTTCTTGCCCTGACAGTGCCCACCTCTATGCCATCTCTGGTAGTTAACCCAATCTGTACACAGCACCAGACCGTGGCACATCAGCTACGGTAGATGGCAACTTTCTTTTATTCAGCTCTGCTTCATCTTGCTTCATAACGCAGTTGGCTGATGTGTGAGTCAGTTTTCCACCTCTATGATCTAACACTCAAGACAGACAGGAGGGAAGGTTTATTTTGACTCATGGGTTCAGAAGGTCTGGCCTGTGGTGGTTTGGTCTGGTTATATGGGGTCGGCAGAGACATCATGAGGGAGGATGAGGAGACATGTTTACACCGTCATTGTGGTCAGGGAGCGGAAGAAAGAGTACAAGGGAGTCAGGGAAGAGGAGGAGGGAGGGAGGACAAAGAGTGAAAGTGAAGAGAAGGAAGATGGAGGGGTACAGGGAGAGGAGGGAGAGAAGTCTAGATCCCCAAATCATTTTCAAAGACACACCCCAATGATCCAATTTCCTTCCACTAGGCCCCACCTACTAAAGGCTCCACTATGTCCCTGCATTGCCACAGGAGATAACTGGGCCTTTAACATGCAGGCCTTTGGGGGCCCTTTAAGGTATAAACTGCAGCAGCTGTTGACGTAGCTGGCCGTGCCTTTCCTCAGAGCTGCTCAGCTGCGAGGACTGTATGCATCCTCACAGGCTCTGACGCTGTTCTTGCTAAGTCCTTTACACACTGTAAATACTAGACTAATATGAAATTCAGATCTTGACTCAGGACAGGTGAGCACCATGCACATAACCATACAAGTCTGTAGCGGACCTTTGGCATAGGACTGAGGCTGTTCTACACCCGCTTGAGACTGTTCTACTGAATTCTACCTACAGATTTGCTGGCACACTGTGGTCAAACCCTGTGTTTGCTTCTAAGAGCTTGTTTCTGAGGCTGAGTTTCAATCCCGAGCTTGGGGTACCCCCATCCTTGAGAGACTCTAGAATAGACACAGCCATGTTGGGAAGGTAGCTGTGGGGATCCACAGCATTGTGGGAGTGTGGTTCAGGGCTCCTGGAGGTGGGCTTTGAGGGTCACAGGAAGCCTCTGTGGCTCTAGTCCTGATCTAGAAACCACTGGGAGCAAATCCCTGCAAGGCAGACTGTGTCAGACTGGGAAAACGTCACCTCCAAGGACAGAAGCGAGCCCTGCATGCTGGGTGACACGGTCCTGAAGCAGCAGGCATTTCTGCACGCTCATTAGGATAGCTGAGTCCAATTGAAATCCTTGTCCACAGGGTATCGAAAGATGACCAGATTCAGGAGCCAAGGGTTTAAGCCTATTTCATGGCAAATTAAGATTAGCTAGAGAGACAGTGCTATTGATTTTTACATCTCCACCATAAAGGCTACAGAAATGGAAACAATCTCAAAACAAGCCTGAGTGACATAAATATGCCATGCTGTGCCCAGCCAAGCTTACTCTGGCATTAAGAGCTATTGCTTACTGCCTGAAAAACATGCCTAGTACCTTGACTAATAATGATTTAAGCCCTATCCATCTTCTTGGACTAGAAGGCTTCTGTCACCATAGCAACCAAGTGCACCAAGAAAGAGCACACATTCCCTTGAGTGGATTTACCAGTGTGTGTGTGTGTGTGTGTGTGTGTGTGTGTGTGTGTGTATGTGTGTGTGTACCTGTCTGTCAGTGCCGTGTGTGTCATTCTGTGTGTCCTGGCTCTCTTGAGCACACTTGTAAAGATGGAGACGTGGAGAAGAGCAAAAGCTTGGTCAGGGACCATAGCTACGGCCAGGTTCCTGAAAACAGCCCTCACCTCAGACAAACAGATCCATGGCAGAGAAGAATGGCATCTCACGTACCACTCTTGTCTCAGTTGGTTTTCTGCCCCACTGCTACTCAGCGATCATCTCAGAAGACACCAGGCTCATCTTTAAAAGTCCAGCCTGACAGTTTCTTAGTTCTGATTCTATTCTGTCTTGACAGACTTAAAACTTCCCTTCATTACCCTTCCGTTTTGCTTCTCCCCCCATTTGAAAAGTGTCTGGCCCCACTTCATTTTATAATGTCTTTTCTTAAGCGACTAAATAATCAATGGACCAATCAACCAGTTCTGATGAGCAAAATCTCTGTAAGGTGCTCAGTCTCAGGTCTGGGGAGACAGCTCAGCCGTCAGAGTACTTATGTGCAAACACGAGGACCTGAGTTTAATTCCCAGAACCCAAGGCAAAGGCTGGCACAGTGGAGTCATCTTCTAATCCAAGGTCAGGGAAGGTGGAGACAACTGGACCACTGAGGCTGGCTGGTCAACCAGCCCACCCTCAAAACATTGAAGCACGAGGCCAGAGAGACACCCTGGCTCAGAAAGGTAGACAACTCCTAAAGAGAAACACATGAGGTTGACCTCTGGCATCTACACACACGCACACATGTGTATCCACACACACGAACATCCTCACCAACAAATACAAATAAATAAATAAACAAACGACAGCCTCGGGTGTTTAATTACAGCAATGGAAAATAGAGTAAGATGCCCCCACTTTCTTCTTTCCCTGCACCCCTTCCTTATAGTCCTGGAGGGAGTGGAACTCTTTAGGTAAACCAGGCTGGCCTTGAACTCACAGATAATCTACTTGCTTATGGCTCTGGACTGCTGGGATTAAAGGTGTGTGCCACCATACCCAGATCGTGTGTGTGTGTGTGTGTGTGTGTGTGTGTGTGTGTGTATGTGTGTGTTACTATCGAGTCAAGGCCTCACTCACACCAAGCAAATGCTCCCTCCATGAGCCACACCCAAGCTCTTTTTCTTCCTATGGTCTCTGAGGCTGTGGATAGGCTAGTACTGCCTAATCCCACTCACCAGCTGGTGGGAGCCCCAGAGTTTAAGACCCATATTTTCAAATCCTTTATGATTGCATCTTCCTGGGTTTTGCACAAGTCCACAGGGATCTACAAATCTGTATGTTCCGACTTGCAGTCCTCACACTCTCCCCTAAGCCTACACCCCCTTCCATCTTCTCCTTGGACCATGGTGTCTACCTGCCCCTTGTGTCTCCTTTGACTGGACTATGGTGTCTACCTGCCCCCTTGTGTCTCCTTTGACTGCAGCTTCCTTTTCTCTCCCGCAACTTAAATTAAACTTTGGAAACGGACAAAGCACAACCTGTTACTTTTAGAAGTTCCAGAGCTCCACACTCTGGTTCTTGCCCTCACCAGACTCGCCAGCCCCAGTGTGCACCCACAGCTTGGTCTTCTGGGCCTCACTCTCTTTCTCCTTCAAATCTCATAACTCTTGGTGCTTCCCAAGGCTCCCCGCCACTCCTCCACCTCTTCCTGCATGTTCCTCCTGAGCAACTCTTGCGCACATAGCTTCCCGCCCACCTCCTATAACACATGGTTTTGAATTGCTGCATTTGCCCGTTCTCTATTACTATCATCAAACACTAACTTCATAAAGAGAAGAGGCTAATTTAGGTAGCAGTTCAGGAGATACCAAGGCAATGATTCTTGCATCAGCTTGGCCCTGGTCAACACCTCATGACGTCATGGCAGGATGCGTATGGAAGTGAGAATCCTCTACCAAACTATTAGACTGCAAGGCACCAAAACCATTGCCACCCCTATAACTATACATGAGCCACACATTTCCTTAATTAAAATAGCTAAATTTTTAAATTTTATTTTTTTATGTGGATACCTACAATTACATATGTCTGCCTAGCATACACATGGCTGGTGCCTCTGGAGGCCAGAAGAGGACATTAGATCTTCTGGAACTGGAGTTAGGGGTGTTTGTGAGCCACTGTGTGGGTGCTGGGAACGTAACCTGAGTCCTCTGGAAGAGCAGCCAGTGCTTATAATCACTGAACCATCTGCTCAGTGCCTGGTTAAAATAATTTAACATAACTTAGGCCACTTGTTTAACATTTAGAATGTCTCCAGTCAGTGAGACGGCTCAGTGGATAAAGGCACTGAATGCCAAGCCTGATGATCTAAGTTCAATTCCCAGAAGCCACTGACAGAAAGAGAGAATGGGTTCCATTAAATTGTCCTCTGACCCCACATACAAGCCATGGCACATCACACACTAAATCTACAATAAAGTACTTCAAATGTCTTTAAAAGATGGCACTATGTTTTTCTACAGAAAGGTATCAAAATAGGCTGGTGGAATTTGATGCTGAAAAACAAACTTTAGAAGTATGATCTTGAGTCCATGTTTAAAATTCAACATTTTCCTGAGGCAACCCAGTACTTTACAGATCCAAGCAAAGAAGATATCCACAGGCAGAGAAGAATGTAACATGGTCTGTTACTGTGGCCTAAGTATGCTCATTGCCTGAAAACATCGCATGATGTTTCCACAGGCCCTGGATAAAGAATCCTAACATGTATGAGGTGATTCCACTGTGCATGCCTCTCCGGAGCCCAGACACTTCAGTGACATCCCAGACATGTCCCCGTATAGTCTCATGGGCAACTGCAATTTTAATAGGAACTCAGAGGAATGAATTATCACCTCCAGCCTCCATTCCTAGTGTATTTCACCTTTTTCCCAGTGCTACCACACCTGGCTCTGACCATAGGGCTTGCAGCCCGGGTTTCATCATCAATTTCTCTACCTCCCAAACCCACCACTAAGAGATGGGAGGGTTCACACTCTGGGCCCTTCCCAACCTCGCCCTCTCCTCTCCACCTCAAGCGACCTATCATCTCTGAGCTGCACTCCCTCCATCATAACCCGCACCTACTCACACGCTATAACTTCCAGACATGTCTTAGCTGCGTTACCTAGGCCACACGTGTATAAATGTTACCCAGTCTATTTGTAAATGACAGCCTTGTGCCACAAAGCCAAAAGACCTTTCAGTGATTGGCTGCATTCTCAACTTCTCGCCAGGCTTCCCCACCCCTTTACTGTCGCGAGGTCTAAACAGGTGTTTAACACTTGTTGATGGATTCCGTTTCAAGGCAGTCAGCTGCATAAAACAACGAAACAACCCCACGAGCTTTGTTTCCATCGTGAGACCCAAATGAAGCATATCTTCCGGCTGGCACCTCATAGCATGCAGATGTGCACATCTATACATGCTAAAGAATTCTTGGGAAGGTTGAGTAGTACAGTTCAAGTTGGTGGTTACAAAACATGAGTCCTGCCTCCTAAGGGCCAAATCAGAGACCAAATCACTGCATTAAATCCAAGGACTAGGGATCCCTACAGTGCATACCAATCCATGACAAAAAGCCAAGCTTCCCAAGGTTTCCAAACGGCCCAGCAACCATATAGGCAGGGAAGTTCTAGCCACTGGGCTTAAAGTTTGTTTGAAATGAAACTGAAAGATTTTATTTGGGGCTGCTGACGATTGAAGCCAGGGCCTCACACAGCCAAGTTTTTAGTTTAGTTTAGTTTAGTTTTGTTTTTTTTTTATTTTTGTTTTTTTGCTTTTCATTTTGTTGTTGTTTTTGTTGTTGTTGTTTTCTTTCTCATTTTAATTAAGAACTCAAGGTTTGCAAAGATGTAATCACCACTCAAGGTGGGTTAAGGCAGGCCATCCAAACACCATACCTCCTTTCAGGTAAGTCATGTTGCAGCGTCAACATCCCCAAACCCTCCTGACCAGGGCACCACTCCTGCGCAGCATGCTTATGGCATGGCAGCCGTAGGGACTCTAAATTAATGTCTGTGCTCACTTGAAGCCCTTCCTCCATGATTGACGATCCAGAGCAGTAGTCCCGGGCATTCCGGGCTGCCATTCTGCCTCAATTCTATGCGTGGCCCTCACAGCTGGAGTCACTTCTGGTGGGCCTCATTGTGTTGTCTTGCCCGCTCGAGAATTTTGACATCTTTACAGATGTGCTGGACGTACAAGCCTTTGTCTTTGGCTTTTCCTGTAACACAACTAGGTTTTCTGGAACTGAGTCAAGCAGGCTGACTATGTGTGACTGGCATCTCAGGCAGGGTAAGGTGTGCTATTAAACCCCTGCTACAGGCAGGAGGCACTGGCAGCTCTGAGACGGTTAAGGCGCCCTGAGCATCTGGGCTGACCTGGCGTGGAGCAAGAGCTTCCTGGGACTACGATCAGCACACTGGGCCAAACACAAATGATTTATTGGGGGAGACTTTGCTGGCTTCTGGAGAGTGAATTGTCATGTACCCCAATGTTCTCACTAGGGGCTCTCATTCATTACACACCTGAGGTTGTCACACGGGAAGGAAGACAGCTGCTGTCACAGTACAGGGCACAGCGTGAGGCCTATCCACGTCACCTCCACTGTCTGAAAACACATGTCTGCTTAACAGCCATTATCTGTTATTTTTTGCTAAAGGGCTCTGTGAATATTCACAGGTGAGGGGCTCAAATTTACCTATATGGAGCCAGAGAATGAGCTCAGCAAGGCAGAGAGAATTCACAGTTCCAGCGAACCTAGACATCACGCCTGCTACGCAAGCCTAGAGCATTTTTACATGAAGCACCTTCTAGAAACCTCATGACAAGGTAGGTTTCCTTACATCTCAAGAGGCAAAGAAGGGTCAGTGGTCACCCTGGAGGGCAGAGTTACATTTAAAACCCCATCTGCCAGGGGCCAGGGGCAAAGCACTTGGGTTTCTGCTTTCCTCGTGTGCTGATGAGCAATGCGATTTTGTACGGTGCACTAGCTAGCCAGGCATCATGGCAGATGGGTTGAACCCTGAGTCATCTGCTGGCTGTGTGACTTTATATGTGGTTGACCTCTCTGGACCTCAGTGCCATTCCTAAAGTGGGATTGCCTACACACACACACCTGCTGTGAAGGCTGAATCGCAGGACAGCAGAGTGTCACGCTTCCATGTCAGGAGCACTGTAGGTGTCTAGAATGATGATCCTTAGCTCTGTTGGCCTGAACCTGGATCCTAGGCCTATGTGAATGCTGTCAGATGGGTCTGTTTCCCCCTTATTCAGTGGTCACCCTCCACTAAGAGCTGGTTCTCAGACAACGGTCTCACACACGTTCTTACCCACTCCACATTTTCACCCACTTTTGCCCACGTTCATCCTCTTCCCCAGAACAGCATTTCCCACCACTGTTTCCCAGGAAACGCTGTGGCTTGTCACCTTGTCACAGCAGGTCTTTGCACACAATAGGCATCCCATGCTCTCTGGACCACTCAATCAGTCCGTATTATTTGGTGCCTCTGTGTGACTTCCTTTGCGGTCAAAGACATGGCTGCTCTCAGCATCCCTGACCTGCATGTGGTGGATCTTTCTCACTGTCTACAAGGAGGAAGGAAAGAGGAGGAAGGCTGTTAGCCTGGTTCTGTGTACAGGAAAACACCCGAAAGTCACTATCAAACGTGCAGTATAGGAAACCATAAAGCAGCCGTGTATATCCTCATCACTAGTGAAACATGCTAGACGTTATTCAGCTAGGGCCACCAGCATCAGCATGGAGAGACCACCTGGGCTGTGACATGACAGTGCCTCTGGTATAACCGACAGGAACCTACAGCTCACCGTTAATCTCCAGCACTGCTGTGGTGTGAATTCCTCATTGACTAAAGCATCAAAGTGCGCACACAGCTCTGTTCTCTGAGCGGGTGCAGGCTAACCCCGGTGGTGGCAGTGAGGCTGAAACAGGGGGATACGGCAGTTCCCTAAATGGAGCAGGTCCCATTCATCACAGAGTGAGCTAGCCGATGGTCTGCAGGTGACAGTGTGTGGGGACACCCACAGCATGACAGTTGTGACTTGGTCACCCATCTGTAGCTCCCTAGCAAGCATCTCGACACACCCTGTGTGTCCCCATGACATTTCCTTACTATGGTTCTGCCATAGCCACAGAGCTGGCCCACAACCTTGTCCTCCTACCCTGCACTACTCGCTAGAGAATACACTTCCACGACTCTGCACTTGTTAAACTCACCTTGACAGAGGAGGAAACTGAGACTGGAGTAACAACATGGTTAAAGTGAAGGGGCAGGACTCCTGACATCTGCTTGCTACATGTAGACTGTCACCTCTACCATCACAGGGATCTCCGACAGTGCTAACACCGTGTGCGCACAGAGCAAAAGCTCCCTTCATTTCTGGCTTGGTTTCCCAAGTGCCTGTCTCTGCTGGGAGAAGTCTTTCTGGTTATTCTGTGTCCACCTTGCAGGATGCATGGTGCCCTATGTCCCTAGGAGACCACCAATCCACACAGGGTTGAGACTCCACACAGTGCCCAGTGCCAAGGAAGGACTGGAAAGGGTTAACAGTGCCTACCTCCCCTCAGGCCCCACTTGAGCTCCTGCAGGCTTTCTCCAGAGCTGGCTGGGCCTGCAGAACACCCTCCCCACAGCAATCACTCGGACTTTGGGGGGCCTTTGTGCTTTAATAAAGACGGTATTACTGAGTAGCAAAGCTTCCTCTCTTCCAAGTCCCCTTGCTGCCAGCCTCCCGCTAAAGGTGAAGCCCAGCTATTCAACACCAGAGAAAGGGCTGAATTGGATGCTAGACTCTTTTGACTTAATGTCACAATCTACCCCTCTCCCGAACTGCAGCAGTGTGAGTAGCACCCCGACATTGTGGTGTGGCTTCTGGACCCTCGAGTTTGGAGGACCCTGGCTGGAATCTTCACATGGCAGCTGCTGGGGTGCTCTGCATGCTTCTCATGATCGCTCCAGTTTCCTCTCTGAAAGCAGACATCACCCGCCACTGGGGCAGCCCCAACGCCAAGCAAGGCTGCTTGAGGACTGGCAGGCAGGGCTGTCCAGGTCTTGGTCTGGGCTTGTCCTTTGCTCTCTTACATTTCTCTCTCTTTAACTCCCCTGCTCCATTCACTCCCCCTTCATGCCCCACTAAATCTATTAGGCACTTTACATGGCGTTCCTGATGCATAGACCACTCATGTGAGACTTCCTGTCTTCGCTGTCAGCTATGCTTCAGTGTTGATGGGGAGGGCAGAGTCCTCTGAGCCCCTCAGGCTGTCTCCATTGGCAGCTCCATCTACAAAACCTGCGTCCGCAGGCCTCCATACGCCAGTTTTTCCCAGAGCCCCAGGGACTCTGATGCTGACAGCATCCTCCAGGACCTGCAGGCTCCAGCCTGTGAGACTGTCTTCTGATTGACACAATGTGGACAATGGCAGCGCCCTCCTTGCAGATTTGTGTGGGGACAGAATGGGTTAAGAGTCAAGATGAAGGAGGCGCCCTTCAGTTATCTGCCTCACTACTTCTAACATCCAGACGAGACGGATGACAAGGTCTGTTTGGGAGTCCTTGTGTCACCCCCAGTTCCTCTCCTTGTGGGTGAATGAGGGAAAGAAAACAAACTCAATTCAAGGCTGTTTGCAGCTGTTCTGGGTGAGGGTGTCTGTCTGTGAGTGTGTGTGTGTGTCTGTCTGTGTGTGTGGCTTTTATTTATCTTTTTTTTTTTTAACTTTTTTCCCCCTGCCTTGGTGTCCTGGGGCTTTGAAAAGAATAACAACAGAGCCCCAGAGCCATGAAAAGACAGGCTTCTTCTTCAAACCCCAGCTAATCCTGCAGCTTCCTCTGAAGGGACAGCAGGGGGAGGTGGGAAGGGACCAGAATTGTTTTTATAGGTCCTCCCCTCCCAACCACTGCTCCTGGAGACCAGGAAACGAGGGGGAAAAATCCATAAATCATCCACGGTGAAGGACAGAAGAAACAGGGAAGGAGAGGATGCCAGCTGAAGAGGAGGCATTGGGACAGCCGGAGGGTGCTTTGTATCTGCTGGGTGGGACAGCTCTCGACTGAAAACCAAGTGTCTAAGCCAGAAGCTGGGCTGGCCACCCCTGCTCAAAAGGTGGAAGACAGCAGAGGCTCAAGTATCCTATGCATGCAGAGCAAGAACGCCACCCTAAAGGGGTTTCCGATGGAATCTGTGTGCCCCATGCATCTGTCACCACCTCCCTGCTCATCTGTGAGCAGTGATGGCCTCAGTCTCTCCTCCACCAACCCCTTAACAACAGGCAGAAAGTCAGCCATGTTCCTCTGCCCCAAAGGTCTCCTCGTCCCACCCCTTTGCACAGAGCAGGAAGTCAGATTCAAGTCTCTGCTCATCTCCCTGTCTGTCAGTCATCAACTCTTGCCCTTGCTTTGCAATGTTCCTGACTTCATCAGGGCCTCCCCACTTGGGGAGTTGCAACATGTGGCTTAAACCTCAGCCGTGGTTCCATGCTGTCTCTGGGGAGGCCCTTCCACATCCTTCTACCAGACCCTATCACCCATCAAACAAAATTCCTGTCACTTAGTTCCCCCCTTTGCAAGAAATCAAAGGTTCCATAGACTGCCACTTGCTACTGAAAAGAGCCCCCACCTAGTGTGCAGTGCACAGTGGCTGCTCAGCCAACACCTGCTGGGTTATGAAGGCATGAACAGAAGGATCAGGCCCCCTAAAAATAAGTACTGGGCTGGGCTGGGAGCTCTATGGTAGAATAGCTTGCATACCATGCCTAAGGCTCTGGGCTGTATCCCAGCATTGACAAAATAGCAAACTAAATGTCAACCATGTTGAAGAGCTTCTAGACTTGGGAGCTATTGTATGAGGAGCCAAAACAAGCAGTGTGTGTTTATCAATGTAGGTGTGGGGACATGGGTGTGTGTGTATATGTTTATATGTGTGTATATGTGTGTGCATAAGTGTGTATGTGATTGTATCTATGTGTACATGTGTGCATGTGTCTGTGTGTATGTATGCATATGTATACAGGTGTGTCTGTGTATATAGTGCACGTGTATGCCTGTATATACATTTGTATATATGTTTATGTGTATGTATATGTATGTGTGCTTGCACATATATATGATTGTATATATCTACATGTATGTATCTGTGTGCATTTGGGTATGTGCACATGGGCATATATGTGTGTCTATGTCTGTATATGAGTATGCACATGTGTGCATATGTGTATTGTGTGCATGTTTATATGTATATATTTACATGTATGTATATGAGTTTATATGTGTGGACATGTGCATATTTGTCTGTATGTGTATGTATGTGTATGTGCTTATCTGAATGTTTATGTGCACATGTATATATGTGACTTGGGTATATGTGCCTATATGTATATATATATGTTTTTCATGTGTGTTGTGTATGTGCACATATGCATATAGCAGTCACGTGTGTGTGTGTGTGTGTGTGTGAAGGATCCTTCACAGTCACTGTTGCGTCTCAGTGGTTGAAATGGCCCATGCATTAGGTGACAGCAGCTTTCAGTCACCTTTTATTAAAAGGGAAATTGTTCACAGAATCAGTTTAGATTGGACTATCCTATTGAACTTATCAAAGCTATTAAAATGTTTGCAACCAGAACTGTTTGTGACTTCATATTTTTAGGTTGGGTTATTTGTACATATTTTGGATGATTATACATATAATAACTTGGCTATGGGTTCAAGACTAAACAAAAAAATTCAACTATACTCTTACACATCTTAAATACACAGCCTAAGGGAACTTTTATATATTTCAATAAATCTGTGTATGAAACAAAGTTGCAAAATATGGAATTTCTTTAGGTGTCACATCAGTCTTCTGGGGAGGCTTTGGATTTTGGAATATTTTTGGATTTCATATGTTTGGATAAGGGATGCTCAGCCTACAAGTGAAGTCTTTGTGGGCCACTTGTGGTTCCTCAGTCCCGCTACATGCAGCAGCTGGCTAACACTGGAGTGATCAGGTGCAGCTTCAAGATTCAGGCAGTGGGTCAGATCTGCTGAAGCCACAGTGGGCCAACTGCTGGGTTAGATGAAGGCCTAGCAAAGCCACGCCAGGAGAATGCAGACAGAAAGCTTTGGAATACACAGAGCTACAAGCAAAAGAACAGCAAGCCACTGCACCAACATGCACACAGTGTTCCACTTGGACGGCATGAAAGAAGGGCTTCAAGAGTTCACTTGCAATTTGTGCTTCATTGACACACGGCACTTGAGTGTGTTGGTCTACGCACAAAAGTGTTTTTGTCTGTACAAAGGTTTTCAGCAGACTTGGCCGATAACTGGGTGAGAGGCTAGTAGAGTTGACCAAAATGACTTAGTGGTTTTGTGCCTCTTGGACTAGGAAGGGGAGTTGAGAGGAAAGGCAGGCATGGTAAGTTTGGTAGATTTCTAAAACATGGACACAAAAAAACCACAAAGTCACATCAATGATCTGGGTCCTTGGTACTAAGACCACAGTGACACTTTATCACCTGGGAGGTAATGAGTCTGATTCAGCCTTGTTCATCCAGGACTTACAAGATGATTAACAAACTGTTTAGTTTTCCTTTTAATCCATATGAAACTTCTGGAGCTCCCACAGTATCAATAGAGAAGATGGAAACCTATTTTTCTGAGGCAGGAAAGGAGAGTGATGAATGAGCAGCGCCCATGGCTCAGATTCAAGGTGTTGTCCTTGATTCTGTTGCACACTGTTCCTCACTAGGGCACAGAACAGGTAAAGACATGAATTTGAATATTAGTGATGTTCTTGGTCAGTGAATGGCCTTGGACCAACTTTATGGTCATCCATAACTTGGAAGAGTTTTGCCTTAAAAACAGAGATGCCCCCAGAGGTGAACGAAGCGAATTCTAGAGGCTCTAGAAGGCCTTAGGAGCTGACTTGTTGAGGATCAGCATCCGGGCACTCAATTACAATTGCTTATATTAGCATGCACACTCTCCCAGGCTGCATATTACCTGCCCTTGAGGACTGCACACTGCATGCTCACTGAGGACCACACTATTCACTGTCTTCACTGGCACAGAGTGGGATCCGGGCACTCCACCAGGCTTATAAAGCAACAAGTGGGCGACAGCCCTTTCCTGCATCCCTTCCACTGGGAGAAGTTTCTTCTGAGGTTGGGTTTATTCACTGAACTCCAGAAGATATGGAGGGCTGGCCTCTGTGCTGTCAGGTATCTTCTAGGGGAGATATCAATGCCAGAGAAGCCTTGTGGCTCATCCTGGCCATCTTGAACACTGTCTCTGTTGTACAGTGATGGAGACTTGGCCTGTGGTATGCCACAGCTTCCCCTGGGATCTGTATGCTGGTGATCTGTTCCTAAATCCATTGATTATGAGGCCATGCCAGTAGTATCTGCCTCCCTCACTATGGGAAGAACTGAAAAAATTGTGCTAAACTCAGGAGCAGTTTTTAGCTTGTAGAAAGGAGGGAGCAGGAACTTTACTCACATTAATGAGCATGTCAGCTAGACATGTCTGCTGAGCTCTGCTTCTGGGAGGCATGCTGGATTCTCAGGAAGGTGACGAAGAGGAGATACCAACCTATCCAGAGACCTTAACAGTCCAGAGAAGATGGATGCCTCCTTCCTTTGGAGAATGTCTTGTGAATGGCTCTGGCCAGGATCCCCATACTGGGTCCAGGGGCAACCACTGCCCTACATAGGACATCTCAGATGACCCCATGTTTTATTTCCAGATGCTTTTGTACAGAATCCAAAAGACTTCTAGGTTCCAGATTCATATCCAAGATGCAGTGGGTAAAATACAGAAGCTAGTCCATGCCATATACCCCACCCAACACACACTAAGTGTACCCAACAACACAGGGCTTCTCATTCTCCGTAAGTTGCTAGGTGTGACCTTGGAATGCCACCATTCATAAAAAGCTGAGGGCCTGGCCTGACACACTCAGTCTGTGACACTGGACAGGTCCCACCTTTGTTTCCATGCCTCAGCTTTTTCATGCATAAAGTCAGGGTAGTGTGGGTTTGGTGCAAAATAGCTCTCACTCTGCATGTCACTGTGGCCTTGGGGACACAGAGAGTTCCTATGGACCCCAGCCTGCAAGAGTATGGACCATCCGCTCACAAGATTTAGCATCGGTACTGCTTTGAAAAGCATTTGTTCAGACATATGCAGCAACTGCATATTACCTACTACGTGCTAAGCAGTCTCTTTAACCTCTTCCTAATTAGGTCACAAGAAAGCCATCATTGTTCTCAGGATGCTGCAGATGGTGTAACTGTGCCCTTATGCAGAACATGGGCTATACGGTCACCAGTGCTAGGATTTCAGCCCCATCTGCTGCTTCCTGCTTGAGGGTACTTGAGTTAGCTAATCCATCTGCTGTCTCTGCAAACAGGGCTACCGAGCTCCCGTCTTGCAGGGATATTCCAAGGCCTGAGTGGAATAGCCACAAGACCCAGCACAGTGAATGGCATTGCTTCGCCAAGAACTCTGGTTATGACTGTAGCTGTGGTTGTCATTTCTATCAAAGATGTGGCAAAGGGGGCCAAGGAAGCTATGCCCTCGTGATGTTAAAATAGTCTACATGTCAGTCAAGGGTATGCCAATGGGTGTCGTGGCACACATCTGCAATCCCAACACTCAGGAGGTGGAGGCCGGAGGATCAAGAGTTCAGGGTCATCTTCAACTACACAGAAAGTTCCAGGCTACAGGGGGGAAAAGAAGAGTCCTAGAGAAGCAGAGGCCAAAGTTCTGAGGGGAGGCTGAGTCACAGTCACAAGACACCTATAGCCAGGCTGGTTGATCATTCCGTCTTGGTTCTCCACCTGTGAATCAGGACACTAATTCCCCAAAGGAGGAGTGAGGTGTCCAAGGCAGGTGTACCATCCCCCACCAAGCGAAGGGCCAGGAGGGAAGACATGGCTACAGATGTGCTTGCTTCTCCTCCTCCTCTTTCTTGGCAGCTTCATCTGAAATTCCCCAGCCTGCGCCTGCCCTTCCTAGAGCCCAGTCATGCAGTAGGGGTTCTCCGACACCTGGGCTGCCCACCACCTCAGACCACAGCACACAGTCTGTGCAAGAGTTGAAGGCAAATGTATCTTGCTGTGGCCGCATGCTGGGCTCTTACCGGCAGCTCATGTACATAAACCAACCCCACGTGGCTCAGCTCTCCTTGTGCCACACATCACTGCTGCCCAGCCAAGCCCACTGAGCCAGGCACAACCTCCAAGAGGCAGTATCTGTGGCCGTCCTGAGGCATTTCCATCAGCTTACTGGGCATGGTGCAGGGTGCACTGTCTTCACTTCTAGAAACCTACTGAGGGCTGGGAAGATGGTTCAGCAGGGAAAGCACTGGCTGAGAAGCCTGACAGTGTACCTTTGATCCCTTAGACCCACACTGTTAAAAGTTGAAACAGAAATAACCCCAGCAATCTGTCCTCTGATGCCCCATCCCCCAATGCATACATACAACACATAGATAAGGAAAAAAATGCAATGGAAACATGAAACCCACTGAATTATTCTAGTCTATAATGGGACTCAGACACTGTTTTTAACATTTTTCTTCTATTTGTTTCCCCTGTCTTCCTGTTCTCACTCCCCCTCCTCTTCTTTTAAATAGGGTCTTGCTGGGCAGCCCAGGCAGACTCTGAACCCAGTTCTCCTAATTGAGCTCCTAAGCACTGAGGTAAATGTGTGCACGCATGACCACTCCCAGCTCAGAAACCACTCCTTAAATAATAGTCTATCTTTATATAGGATTCTTGAAAACCTCTGCTCCCTCAGCACTTCCTGCAAATGATCACACTGTTAAGCCCTAACATGAACCTTGCACCCTGTGGTCTCATCATGCAGCCAACCCACCTTATCTTCATCTATAGAAGGGAAACTGGGACTCAGAGACGTGAACCCAGGCGCCCTAGAACAGAGCCAGTGAACGACAGACATGATGATTGAGTCCTGATTCCAGGCGATTGATTCATGGTGATTGAGTGAGTCCTGATTCCAGGCGATTGATTCATGGTGATTGAGTTCTGAGTTTTTGTTGTTGTTGTCCTTAAGATTTATGTTCAAAAGCGTGTTTGTGCATGTGCACATGTGTAAACATTGGTGCATACACAGGTGCCTGCTGAGGCCAGAGGCACCAGATTCCACGGAACTGGAGTTACAGGAGGCTGTCAACTACTCAACATGGATGCTGGTAGCTGAACTCTGGTTCCCTGGAAGAGCACCACGTACTCTCAACTGCTTAGCCAGCTCTCTGGCCACTGAGGCTGGCTCTTAACCATCCAGTTATCCTCCTCTTCAGCTAAAGGAGGGGCACAGGGGAGAGCAAGGGGACAGTCTAAAGTACAGCAAACGTATCAGCAATCTTTAGTTGCAAAAACAGAGGAATTCTATTGTCTTCATGGCATCATAATCCACAGAAGGCAAAGTCTAGCTGATCACCATGGCTTCATGGACACAAGCGTCCTAAATGTCCTTGTTCTTCTTGCTGGGATTCCCTGGTGCCTCTGTGATAGCCGCTCAGCACACACTGTTTTTCTCATGTGTCAGTCTCCTGCCTGAGTTCTCTCTGTGTTCTCCCGACTTCCCTCCTGTGGGCCGCCTTGCCTCCCACGCCCTAGCAGGTTCTTTATCCCACCCAACCCTGAGGAGCTTCAGGGGAGATGCTTTCACAGAGGAACTCAGAGTTGCTGACCCCTCTGTCCTTGGAGGTGTCACCTCTAGCTCTTGTCCCATTTAAAAACTTTAAACACACACGTCACCTACATCCATTAAGAGTGATGGAGTCAGGCAGGCTCAGGTACAAGGAATATTTCTTTTCCTATTTCTCATAAGAACATAAAATGAGTTACAGACAAGAGACCAATGGCTCGATGCTCAGCCACAGGAATAGGAGCAGCGGGGGGTGGGGGTGGGGGGAGGACGGACAGTGAGTTCTAAACATTGCCAATGTTTTTCTTTTCTTTCCTTCCTTCCTTAATTCCTTCCTTCCTTCCTTCCTTCCTTCCTTCCTTCCTTCCTTCCTTCCTTTTTTTACTTTTTGGAAAACATAAAAGCAAGCTGGACATGGCCACAAATGTCACACTTCTCGCCCTCTGTCAATCTTGCAATAGCACAGTCTGTGTTGCACTCTGACCCAAGGCCCCTGTGCTTTCCAGCTCCCCTGTGGTTGGAAGAGGCTGTGGCGCAGATTCTGCAGAACAGCCTTCAAGTGGAGGGGACTCATAAAATTCCCAGACAGCTCAGAATTGACCTCCATCTCCCTTTCATCCTCGCCTGTGACCCTGGATGCCACCTGGTATATATGGCACAGCAGGGCTACCAGACAGAAGTCATTGTTCCCCCTCCACACTGCAGAAACATGAGACATAGACATCTAGGGTGGTTGGTGGGAAAGCCAGCATTGTCTGCCTGGTATATAACCAGAGTCAGGCTCAGCAGCGTAAGAATTACAGTCCTAGCTGATGGGCATATTCCAGTTTTTAACACATCTTATCCTACCGTACCTTATGTGACTCTTGACTCACTCAGAGAGGTGGGATAAGGCTTTGTTATTCTACAGAGGAGAAAACCAAAGCAGAATAGCCCTGAAGTGTGCAAGACCTATGTGAAGAATTCGGCTCTTGGCTCTCGGGTGGACTCATTGTCCAAAGATCTTCCTACCTCTCAACTTAGAGCCGCTGTTTCCAACGTGAGTTTCTTGGTGATTAGGTCACTCGGTAGCTTGTGTTAAAACCATCTTCTGCATGCGGCTAGCTGCGCGACGGTTAACCTCTTACCTTTCCAGTCGACTTGGTTCCCTTCCAGATGCAGAAGTAGCAGATGGTCCAAGCCGCCAGGAGACATAATGCCAGCTCCCAACGGAGGTTCCCAATGTGCTCAATACCATCAGATATAGCCAAGACCCGGCGTCTGTGGAGAAAGGGTGGGAGTCACCTGACTGAAGATGTTCTATTGTGCCCCTACCTGGAGCAGAGCCAGAGCAATAGCGGAACAAGGATGGGTTATCCTCCAATACTGCCACCCAGCACCCACTGTCATTCACTAACTGTGAGACACGGGGCTGGGTAGGAGGCCTCTAAGAAAGACAAAACCCAACTGGTGGTTTTGTGGAACCGTGCTATGGTTAAAAAAATAGGGAAAAAAATCTGTGGTACAATGGACTTAGGAATTACCCCATCAAGTCTGGTATATCTAGGAGACATCCCTGCTATGTAAATAGTCTTTAAGTGGAGATTCCATATTACTTCCCTGCTGAACTCAAGGGTGGCCACAGCACTATAGAACACGTGTCAAATCAGAGAGAAGCGTCCAGAGTCAGGTGCCATGGCTCTCCAGCTCCCTGTTCTCTCTTTGCTGTGATTATGAAAGAGTGTCATGGAGAGGCTTCTAGTGGCCCTGTTCCTAAGGGAGCGCCCAAGACACAGTGCAGGCAGTAAGTGATTTGTGTACTCCGATCTCTGGACTGCTTGTTACTGCAACATAGCTCAACCAATTCTTGCTGCTGCGGGAGCCCCTGGAAGCTTCCTGGGAGAAGAAGTGTAGGGTCTACACTCTGAAGGGAGGAGTGGAGATGTTCTAGGTCAAGTGAAACCTTTAAACCTATAGAGACACAAGTGTGGTGCATTTGTGGAACAGAGACACAGGGCACAGAGAGCAGATGGAATAGTGGGAGCAGACAGAAGAGGGATCCGTGGCAAGGGAGAAGAGGACCCGTGTTAAGGGGGAGGGGTGCCCATACCAAAATGTCACAAAGCAGTGAGGATAACAGATATGCCATAAATGTCTCTACCATGGCCTTCTCCAAGGGCCCATCAATTCTTCAGAGCTGACGCATGCCTGGCTCCCAGAGCCCACTCCGGGGCTGAGTTTCTTTAAAGTCAAACTTGCCACGCTCCATATTGTGTTCAACCATGGCACCAGCACAAACCCCCTCTACACTTGCTCCACGAACCCAATTCTGGCTGCCAAGCCACCCCCAGCAGACGGTGCCAGTCGCCTTTAGTGCTCTGAGAATGTCCCCAGAGAAAGGAACTCCCATCCCACCAAGCATGAAAGCCACCCTCAGTGTCTGTCTCCCTGGGAATCAGTTCGGGTCTGATTCTGCATTAATTACTCAATGACACCAATTAGCACTGGTCAGCAGGCTCCCTACAGCCCCAGCCCCTGCTGGAAAGATCAGGCAGGCCCCCAAACAAAATCAGACTGTGGGCAGCCATGGGGTTACTAGAAATCAGCTCACGGCTGGAAGAAACAGGAGCAACCCTCAGCACACTTCTACTAGGGGCCTACTATGTGTTGGGCACTACCTTCGGTTCTAAGAATAGAAGGTCAGTATGTTAACTAAGCTGGGCAAAGGAAGAGTGCAAGCTAAGTAAGAAGAAAGGAGCTGACTGGCCAGTCCCAACAACCATGGTTCTTGTTTCTAATGTTTTAGCAGTCTTCAACTTGAATTCATTGGAAGATGTCACAAAGGCCTTAAAGAAAGTCTAGCGTGGAAACTAAGAAGCATCTTTGCCCAGTAGATCCCTTAGAGTACTGGACCAGGCCCTCTGCGAACTTCTTAGCAAATGAAAGGTTTGGACTCAGAGAAGCAGAACCCCAGCAATGGAGAAGAAAGTGACAGTTGATATCTGAGTCATTTTTAACTTTGCCATTTTTTTTTTTACAGGAATTGGGGGGATGAAATCTCCTCTCCCTTCTTCTCCTGGCTCAGTTCTATTTACCCTTCAAAGTATGTCTTACACATAATTTCCTATAGGAAGTTTTTTTTGGCTCCTGTAGTAGTCAGGACAGGCTGAGTTTTGCCACAGTAACGAGCATCTCCCCCAAAGATCTCAAAAGTGGAAAGCAACAATATTCTTTCCTTGCTCCTTTGAGTTGTTACTGCAGGGATAGAATTTCTCACTAGAAATATCATCACTCCCTAAGTTGTGTATGTAATTTCGGGGTGCCCAATGCTTCTCCTGTGTGCATATTAGGAACCCTGTAGCAGGTGTACATCTATTGTCATATAAATTGTTACTCTAAACACCCCAAAGGGCAACCCACTAATTGAAGAGGAGAAAACATCTATACAATACCCTGGGTCTCTGTGCATGGCTATACCATGGCACGCTCTTCCTCTGACTATTCAAGGTTTGGGACAGCTCATGAAAATACATACAGTTTACCCAGCTAGTAGGTGTGTGTGTGTGTGTGTGTGTGTGTGTGTGTGTGTGTGTGTGTGTGTTTTCCTATTAGTGGACTTATCTGATGAACTGGGGATCTGAAGTTTGAAAACACACAGGGACAGAGAGAGGAAAGAGAGCGTAGACTTGCTGGAGTGACCTGGCGGAACACCCCTCTTCACATTGTGGAAGCTGCAAGCCTCGGAGGCCTCTGGCGCCTCCTTACTTAACTGAACAATCTCATTTCCCAACTGGGAAGCAAGCACACAAAAAGCCACAGTGGATGAACTGCTCTTTTGTTCCATCAGACTCTATTTGAAAACATCTTCAAACTATTTTCTTTACATTGAACCAGTGCTGATTGTCACCCAGAAGGTTCTGGAGAAAAGTGGGCTCAGTAGATGGGGTTCTCAGCTTGCTGGGCTGTGGGGCTGTTTTGAAACCCACAAGGGCAGCTTTTGAGAGTGTGGGGGCTGGGGCACCCACAGCAGAGACTCGGCGAAGGCACAGCTCTTCCTGGGAAAAAGCTTTCTTAATGACCCTCCCCCATAAGCGCTGGAGCACAAGAGGCAGCTGAATGAGGAAGAGCTTGCTGCCAACATGCTGGCCGGCAAGGACCCAGGACCGGACCTCTGGACACTGTGCCCGGAGTGGATGCATTCAGCACTCAGGACTAGCCAGAGCTGCTTGGGGAGATGAGTGTATGCAAGTCACACTAACTGAGGACTAGGCAATGGCACTGGAGACGATCCAGAGAGCTCCTGTTAGCATCTTTCTGGAGACTTCCACCTGGAGGCTGAGAGCTCAGCCTAGAGGGATAGGGACAGGTGTCTCCAGCCCTTGGCACATACCAAACAGCTGGACTCAAGCCCAGCTCTGTTTCCAGCCAGGTGCTCCACCTTGATTGGAGAGAATCACCTCTATGGGCCTCGGCTTTCTCATCTGTAAAAAGGCATTGATGGTACCTCCCTCTGAAGGCTGCTCAGGCATGAAAGCATCTAACCCATCCCATGAGCCTTGAGGCAGGGACACATTATTATAAGCTGAGGTACAGCTAGGTTAAGGAACTTGACTAGAATCACATCAGCAAGTGATGGAGCTTGGGTAGGAACCTGGAAGCCACCATGCTACCCCTTGGGTCTCCCAGAACCCCAACATCACAACTACATTCATTCTAGCCTTACTAATGCCAGCTCCCATCCAGAGCTACTGCAAGGATCACTACATTCAAGTGCTTACTGAGCACCATTGGGATGGTGGGTGTTGCGTCAAGTCTAGGGGTCCCATAAGAGCTCAGGACCCAGTGGGAAAGAGAGATAAGAAAACCGCCCGCCATGGAGAAAACAGTAGAGCCTCAAGGTGCAGTGGGACACTATCACTAAGGTCAATGCCAGTGTCAGAATGTGGGGGTAGGTGGGGGTACCAAAAGGTAGGAAGAAAGCAAAAAAGGCAGAGAGAGAGAGAGAGAGAGAGAGAGAGAGAGAGAGAGAGAGAGAGAGAGAGAGAGAGCCTGTGTCGCCAGTGTGGAAGCAGAGCTGCAGGTGAGGCAGAGCATGTGCCTTGCAGTGTGTGGGGCTGCATCCCACAGGGTGGTAGGAGCTGAGAATAGTCTAAAGAGGGGTGGTTCCCTCTTAGGTAAGACAGCTCTTAGGTGCTTCTGGAAACCCAGCTCCAGCTGTACCAGGAAGAACGGATTATAAAGACGGGGCCACGTGGGGTGCCCGGTGCAGACTTCACCTTAGTTAGGGAAGCAAATGGATGCTGTTGGGATCACGGTAGGAAGCGTTAGGAGTGATGGGTGAATGAGTTCGAAAGTGGCTGCCTGAAATACGCAGGCCATGGACACCTCAGATGAGGAGGGAAGAAGACCCAGAGGAAGGGCAGCGAGACAAGGGAGGCCGACCAGGGGGAAAACAGTGGGTGGCCATCATTCTTTAAGACAAGACAGTGTCCTAGATTTCTTTCTATTTCTGTGATGAAACACTATGACCAAAAGCAACTTGGAGAAGAAAGGGTTTATTTCATCTTACAGTTTGTAGTCCACCATGGAAGGAAGACAGGAACTAAAGCAGGGGCCATGAAGGGGTGCTGTTTCCTGGTTTGCTTCTCATGGCTTGCTCAGCCTGCCTTCTTATACAACCCAGGTCCACCTACCCAGCGTTGGCCCCACTCACAGTGGGCCGGGCCCTCCCCCATTAATCATCCATCAAGAAGATGTCCCACAGAAATTGCCTTCAAGCCACCATCAAGGCCTAGAGCCTCACTCTGCGGGTAGATGGATAGGAGAAGGGCCCTCAGTGAGGCAGCTCCTTCAGGGAGCAAAGCTCTTGGCTTAGAGGAGCACAGGAGCTAAAGGGACACACAGCATAAAGGGCTGTCGGAAAAGAGGCCATGAGGGAGGAAAGAGTTCCAGACACAGGAGGGCAAGGCAGGGGCAGGAGCGTGAGAGGAGGGATGGGTAGGACCTCTCCACAGAGAGAAGGGAGGTGAGAAGAACCAGACCCGGAGATCACAGTGTGCTTCCCTACTAGAGACTGAGGGAAAGGGTGGGAGGAACTGACAGTGGAGGGGGCTGCGACAGGTGTTATGGCTAGGGGCACCCAGCTCACTTCATTTCGTCTTCACAGCAAACAACTCCTGCCAGGGAGCTAGCGCCATCATCCTCTATGTTCATGGAGCATCGACTCTTGACCCTGCAGATGCCAGGCCCTTCCGTAAAGCATGGTGAAGTATTTGCACAGAACCTGGCACGGCCTGTGCCTGCTCTGAACCATCTCTCAAGTACAGATAGCGCCTCATTGGGCACAGGGCTCTTCGAACAGATGATCTATGCTGCTTAGGGACTAATGACCGGGAGATAAATCGATACTTTCAGGACCAAAGCAATTCTCTTTTTCTCTTCTTTTCTCAAGTTCTTTGGCTGACGCCAGCTACCTGGTGGAGACCTACCAAGGGTAGGGTGTCTTGGGCTTTGATAGTCTGTCTTTAAGGGTCTAAAGGAATTATCTGGAATTCCAAATGGGTTTCTCCAGCATCCCTCTCCTGTACCTCTAGATGGTTCACCTACCCAGTGTGTTGGCTCTGGGAAGAAGGCAACAGTCTCTGAGGATGAGGTGGATGTGACCAGAGGCTGCAGAGTTGGAGACCAGCACTTGCCCCCTTCTTTCTTTCTGTCCCTCCCTCCATTAGAGCCTGAGCAAGGCCATGCAAGGGACAGCTCCCACCCTCCCCTGGGATGCCTCATCTTCATGTTCCGCACGGAGCCTGGAAACAGATCACCTTTCTTTAACCTACCATGGGGGAAAATGCTGGCAGGGACCTGGAGACAGCCTTAAAAACTGGCACAAAGGGCTAGGCTATAAATAGCAGTGCTGGTCTCCCAAAGCAACCAACTACAACAACAAAAAAAGGCCTATCACCAAAACAAGTGTGCTTCTCTGGCCCTTTTGGGGAGCCAGGGCTGCCTCCTGGATTCTACTGCCCAGATTCTGCTCACACTCTTCCGGGAATGAACTCAGCTCTCCCACTCTTTCCATGCCTGCGGGCTGTTACAGTGTCCACAGCCCAGCTCCCCACAATCAAGCTGGAATAGAAAGTGAGACGCTCCCTCCATGTGATTGCCTTGTCATGGGGGGCAGCCAGATCAGAAGTACATCTTGTAGGTGGCATTAGAACCCTCAGAATCCAAGAGAAAGTACACAATCAAGGAAAGAACTTGGTATGGAGTATCTGGGGCTGCCTCTAGTTTCTTCGGTCTCCACAGAACCTTGCTGATAGCTAAACAAGTCTTCCATCAGCTCTCTGCTTGTCTTCACTCCGCTGTTTCCTCTTAGGAAAGTCTTCTTCTCAATTCCCCCAAGCTCACAAAGCTCTACTCACCCCACACACTCCAGTTCAGACAGCACAGACCACCCTCCATGACTCCTTGTTTCCATTCCCACGGCAGGGCCATACACATACGGTGCTGACATGTAGCACTGTGTGCCAGGTGTGTGCACAGCTCCATGGAGGGTCAGAGAGCAAATGCCTGAGGCTTTGCAAGGCGTCTATCTCCATTCCAGACACCAACTCTGTCCCTGCAGTGTGGGTGCTGCCAGGGGCAATCTGCAAATGAGTGAACGTGGCTCTCTTCCAATAAAACTTTATTTACAGAAACAGGGACTTGGCCAGTAGTTTGCTGACCCCTGTGACTTCTCCAAGACACTCTGAGTTCTCAACCCACAGTGGAACTTCATTCAGGAAAACACTGCCCACTCCAGACTTCCCGAGCAACTCTCTTAGAAGGCCTGAAATAAAGACCCCAATCACTGTCCAGATGCCTTTAAAGGAATCCTTCAAGGGGATGCTGAGCCAAACCACAGTAAGTCCCACTCCCCAGCCAGCAGGATGGCTGCAATGCAAAGGCCGAAAATAACAAACATCACCAGAAGCAATAGAGTCTCATAAATCATAGAGATGTGGCATAGATCTCTGGGGAGCAGAGTGGCACTTTTGTAAAAAGTTAGACACAAAACCTTAACAATTCAGGTTAGCAAAGTGGTCCAGCAGGTGAAAGTACTTGCCATGCAAACCTGATGGGTCAAGTTCAATCTCTGGAACCACGGTGTGATGAGAGAATGATTTTTTTGTTTGTTTTGGTTTTGTTTTTTTTTCTGATAGGGTTTTTTGTTTAACAGCCTTGACTGTCCTAGAACTCACTCTATAGACCAGGCTGGCCCTGAACTCAAAGAAATCCACCTGCCTCTGCTTCCCGAGTACTGGGATTAAAGGTGTGTGCCACCACCACCCAGTGAGAACTGACTTTTGAAAGCTGTACTCTGACCTCCATTCATACATGCCCATACTCACTCTCTCACACACATGGGCACATGCACACACGAGCGCACATGCACACACTCACACATACACGCACACACTAAGATTTAAATTGAAAAGAGCCCATCTAGCAATTCTACTCCTGAGTACCTATTGCCCAGAAGTAGAAAACAGAAAACATAGGCACAACCACAAACACAATTTTTCCAACGGCATTTCTATCAACTTTACCAAGAGCACTTAGTCCTCACAGCCCCACGGAGAAGCCGCTCAAACACTCGTCAACTTACAGACACCAACAAAATGCACTGTGTTCATATCACATAGATTTTATTATTTTAAAAAACGAATGAGGTTCAGGGTGAGGATTCTTAACCCCAAACCCAAAGTGCTCCAAAATCAGAACCCTTTGGTGTGGCAATTTGACATTGGATGTAGAAAGCTTCCCACCTGGCCTTACAGAAACAGGTCCATGTAAAATCCAGACATACTAGGAGCGTTGTGCAAAGTTACCTTCACTCTGTCTGCATCAGCCGTGTAGGAAACATAAATGATTTTGTGTTTAACTTGGAACAGATATTCCAAAAGTTAGGGGGGGGGGGAGAATTAAAAAGTCTGAAACACTTCTGTTTCGCTGTCTAGACAGTGCAGGTTAAGGACATCCCTCCTGCACCGAGTCTGGATGTAGCTTCACTGATAAACCCTCAAGACAGTTACATGAAAGAAGCTAATTACCAAAGATCCAACTCCATTACTATCCTCTGTCTAGACGAGGTAAGTTCACAGAGACAAAGCAGATGAGAAGCAGCTTGGAGGCAGGAGCAGACACAGAGTAGACAGCAGTGACTTGCCTGGAAATGGGAGCGGTCTAAACCAGTGTTGTGATGTTTCCCTCTGGAAGTTTACTCAAGCCAACTGAACTGTGTGCTTAAATTGGGCTCATCTTATAGCATGTAAATCGTACCTCAACAAATCTGCTGAACTGTTCAGGAGGAAGCACTCTCCCAGCATGGTTCTGCTTTTCCAAGGCTGTCCCAAACTGTCTGAGGTTATCCCCAACTGTCTTGAGGTTTCAGTTACCTATGGCTTGCCACAGTCTGAAAATATTAAATGGAAAAATCCCAGAAATAAACAACTTGTAAGTCTTAAATGGTATGTCATTCTGAGTAGCATGACAAAACCTCTCACTGCACAGCTACCATCTGGTCTAAGACGGCCCCTTTGATCAACGCAGCCACAGTCCATATGCTACCCACCTTAGATGCTACCCTTATTTTCCTTAACAAGGATCACAAAGTGCAAGAATGGGGATTTGGTGACTTTGTCCCGGTGTTATTGTTTGATGTTACTATTAGTTATTGCTGTTAGTTACTGTTCCAAATTTATTGATTAAACTTTATCACAGGTCTATAGGAAAAAACACAGTATTTGTAGGATTCAAATTTCCTGTAGTTTTGGAACTCTGTGGTTTAGAGAATGTTCTTTAAGAATAAGGGGGCTACTACAATCTAGCTTTGGGTATGACATGGACAGAAGCCCAGAAACTTATGCTTGTCATCTGTTTTACAACCATCATTCAGAAGAAGTTCGGGCACCACACACACGTTTGACTTGCTGTGGGGGTTTGAATGAGAATGTTGCCCGCAAGCTCCTGTGTTTGAAAACTTGTGAGATGGGGATAGTTAGTTTAGAAGTGAGTGCATTCGAGACAGTAAGGACACAGGGACAGGCCCCCAAAGCCTGCTCCTCCTTGGGATAAGTGGATAGAGTTCTAAAGGCCAGAGACAAGGATACTCAGCGAAGATGGAGAAGCAGAGGACTGCATAGATTCTGGGGGCTCACTGTAGCTTCGTGACGAAATCTGTTCTCATGCATGGGATCTCAAGGTTGTTTTTCTGGAACCAGGATCCTTCTCCCACCTCTTCAGCAGGACTAGGGGAGCTCGAGGCACTGTCCAAGCCACAGTTATGCCCAGAATTGCTCTACACTAGTGAGCAACTATAAGCTCAGGGATACTCAGCCTCCTGTGCTCGCCTCACTCATAGAGCAGGGTTGTACATAGAGGCTGGCTGAGAGCCACAGTTGTGGTGTCCAGACAGTAGTCAAGAGACACACAGTCAATGGCAATGAGGAGTGGGGTCTGCCAGAGGCCACCTCTGCCCTGTTCCTTCATGCCTTTGACAGTTAAATAGAAAATGAGGGTGGAAAGGCTGCTGGGAACGACAGGAGCAGATGAACCAAGAGGAGCCACCATGCCAGCTTCCATACCTCACTGAATACAAACACTGTTCCAGGGACAACTGGCTGCATCTGATAAACCCACTGACGGCCAGGAACACCCAGAGAGAAAGGAGGGCTAGGCACAGTTACCGAGCATCCTGGAGCTGTGTGTGACACAGCTCACTTACCCCCGAGACTGCAGGCTGACTTCAAGCTGTAGCCCCTGTCCTGTTCCGTGTAGAGACGGGATAGGACACACATCTCTAAGCTGGGAACAAACCTCAGGCCCCAAGTCAAAGCACAGTTTATGAATGTTCACTATTTCCACACCCTGTAAAGCTGAGCACGGTAAGCAAAACAGTCATGAAACCTGGGGCGTCTCCACAGACACCATGTTATGGAGGAAGAACCTGAGGGTCTGAACTACTTCCTCAAGGTCTATGAAGGAGCCTTGGGTGGCTCAAGCTCTGAGGACCCCTCCCTATTCTGGATGTCATTCATCTGCCCACTCAGTGGGAGGATCGTAGAGCACAAGGGAAGAGAGGTAGGGGTGTGTGTGTGTGTGTCTGTGTGTCTGTGTGTGTGTGTATATACATGCAAATCTTGATAGTGTAATATGCTTTTGTAACTGTTAAAAAACTATCTGAAGAGCCGGGCAGTGGTGGCGCACGCCTTTACTCCCAGCACTCGGGAGGCAGAGGCAGGCAGATCTCTGTGAGTTCGAGGCCAGCCTGGTCTACAAGAGCTAGTTCCAGGACAGGCTCAAAAAAAAAAAAAGCTGCAGAGAAACCCTGTCTCGAAAAAACAAACAAACAAACAAACAAACAAACAAACAAAAAACAAAAAAACCTATCTGAAGTCATGATGGAATAGACATCTAAGCCACTCTGCTGCTGACCCTGCAGTGAAGTCATTTATTCCCTGTTGCTTCCTGCCACCAGTGAGAGGGCCACGAAAGGCACGGCAGAGTTGGCATTAATTCACCAGCTCCCATCTTCCCAACGGGTAACACTTCGGACTACCCTCATACTCTACTTCTGGCCCAGTTGGACACTGAGGTACTTCTTCAAGTCGCTTCCTACAGGAGCCCCTTAGAATCCAAGAAAGACAAATCACAGACGTCAGGTGTGTTTGCTCAGTACAGATGCTGGAGCCCTTTGTGAGTTTCATCCTGCCTCCCTCTCTCCCTTTCCTATCAGGAACATGTCCTACTTAACAAAAATCTCCCAGGGCTACCGGCACAGGGTTGCTGTCAGACTCTATGTGGGAAGCATAAGCCGGTCAGACACCGTGCTGAGACGCGGTGGGAAGCTGACGATGCTTCAGGTGCAGCAGAGAAGAGTGAGCAATTGCAGGAGGACAGAAGTGGTGATCAGATGCTCTGGCCTAACTTAGAGGTGCTGCAGACAAGCTCCTTAACCTCTGACCTCTCTCTGACCTCTCTATTCCCCGAGACATGCTGGCAGTTGTCAGCATTGCAACAATTCTCTGATCAGGTGGTGGAAGGAAGGATCAAGGTTCTATAGCTCTATGGTAGTAGTAGGGTACACAGTTGGGGCTATCTAAAAGTGACCCCTCTTTTCCTACTATAGCCATCAGGATAAAAAAGGGACCAACGTGGGATTGCCCTCTGTATGCTACAGATATGTTTTATTACCATTGATTAATAAAGAACCTGTTTGGACTGATGGCTTAGTAGAGTAAAGCCTGTTGGGAGAAATGGACAGAGATATAGAGAGTAGAGAGAAAGTAGGTGGAGTCAGGAGACGCCATGTAGCTGCTGAAGGAGAAAGACTCCAGCCACCAGTCAGAAACTTACTGGTAGGCCACAGTCTTGTGGTGATTCACAGATTAATTGAAATGGGTTAATTTAATATATAAGAGTTAGCTAGAAATATGCCTAAGCTATTGGCCAAACAGTGTTGTAATTAGTATAGTTTCTGTGTTATTATTCGGATCTGGGTGGCTGGAAAATGAATGAGCAGTCTCTGCCTACATAATGGTATGCCAACGTGAGCCAACTATATCCACATAAAACACACACACACACACACACACACAGAGAGATAGATAGATAGAGAGAGAGAGAGAGAGAGAGAGAGAGAGAGAGAGAGAGAGAGAGAGAGAGAGAGTACAGTTTTTGGTAGCAGCATTTTCTCCATTGGGCTCTGTTTGCTAGAAATAAGCAGAGGCATAATTCCTTTAAGAGAAGGCTTCCTGACTCAGCAGTAGCAGCAAAACCTGTGTGGCTCCTTTAAAAAGGCTTCCTGGTCCATGCTAGTTGCACAAACTGCTCTGGCTCTTTCATCAGGTGGAGCACTTGAATGGGGTTTGTGGGCAGCATCCTGCAAGTTACTTGGTGGCAGCCATGGGCCAACTGCTTACCAGAGTTGAAATGGTGAGTGAGGGTCCCAGAACTGGTGGTAAAGGTACCACTGCCATAGTGGAAGACTGAGAGAGGTGGAGCCAGCATTCAGGGCCGCTGAGACCAAACTGATTACCATTTTAAAAGCACTCCTGGTCATAAAATGATTATGGATATACAATAAAGACAGGTTTAGACAGAAATAAATCTCTGAACAGGTCACAGCATATTTTAAAAAATGTATGTAGGTGTGTGTGTGTGTGTGTGTGTGTGTGTGTGTGAGAGAGAGAGAGAGAGAGAGAGAGAGAGAGAAGGAGAAGAAGAAGAAGAGCATAGAGAGTTATAAAAAGAAATAAATAATTTTAAAAATAAAAGTCTTTAAAGAGAGAGTATGGAAGTCATACATTAAAGGAGTAAAGAAAAATAAGAGACATAAAGATAGAAAATACACAGAGAGTATGGATTATGTTTGTTATTGTGTCTTTTTAAATTTTTTTAACTGTGAATGAGCTAAGTACAGAGAGACATTTCATTGTATGGGCTGCTATGCTAAACCAACATATATATCTTAAAGGTATCTTGATTTCAAAATTTGGGTCTAAGGATATGTTGCTTTGCAAAAGAAGTTTTGCTTTTTTTCACAGAGAATAGAAAACTTTGGGTTCCTTACCAGCTAATATGGTTTGATCAGACAATAGCCCCTGAAGCAATGGCCCAGATGGTCCAACATCCATGACAGCTTCAGGACTGCTGGCTGAGATGAACCTATCACACAGGATACCCCATGAAAGACCTGATTAACAGTGCCCCCAATCAGCAGGAAGTTGTCTAGAAAACAACACCCAAATTTCCTAAATTATTGTTTATAAATGTTTGTTTACATTTAAAGGGGGATGTACTATAGAGATGAATATTTTGTATTGGTATGGATCTTGGTTTATTGATACAAATTTAACATCAATTTTGTTATAGGTTTATTTATGCTCTTGATTAAGGTATTGTGTTTGTGCAGCTCATTTAAAAATGTATGTATAAGTAAGAAATACAGGTTAATAATAGTCATCTATAATAGTCAAGCTTGTAGCCATTTCAGTTAGGCTTTCTAGATGTACAGACATAAATTTCAGATGGATAGGTATTCTTCAAACCTTTCAAAGGCTTATAGATATGGTACTTAAATGTTTTAAGAACAGGTTTTTCACAACAATGAGACATGTCTGTTTCTGGCAGCACCAATTACTTCAAGAGGATGATGGGTATCAAAAAGGCTTCTTAAGGAGATTGTTAGCCATTTGGGCAAGAAACTGCTCTTGTGTGGATTGTTTGATGGTATGCTGTATGAACTGGACATGCAGGACACATAGAAAAGCAACTGCTGAACATTCTAAAGAAGGTGAGATGATGCCTTGGGGTTCCTGCTTCATGAAAGAACTGCCAGACATTTTGCAGGACACAGAAGAAGCATCTGATGAACTCTGCCATCACAAGGCAAAACAGATCTTCAAATTTCCTGTGTCATGGGAAAGTCTGCTGGATACTATGGGCCTGTAGGCTGAAGATGGATGCCCCAGTATTACTGAATAACTTTGGGTGACTGTCCAGGCAGCAAGATGTCTCTGTCAATTCTGAAGTTTTGGAATTTGCTTACAGTGCTCTTCCTGTTTACTTAATATATCCTTCTGATGTCTTTGAAGACTTGAAAGCAGATATAGTTTTCCTTAGATATGATAAAAGATAAAGTAGATTATAAATATTGTAACTGTAATTCTTGCTTGATACCTGTTTTTATATATAATTTTACTATGTTAATGTTAAAACCTTCCTTTTTATTTAGACAGTAAAAGGGAGATTATGTGGGATTCCCCTCTGTATGCTAGGAATTTTTGTTATCATTGGTTAATAAGGGACCTGTTTTGACCAGTGGCTTAGTGGAGTAAATCCAGGCAGGAAATCTGAACAGAGATATAGAGAGAAAGCAGGCGGAGTCAGGAGATGCCATGTAGCTGCTGAAGTAGATAAATGGCCAGAACTTTACCCAGTAAGCCACATCATTGTGGTGACGCACAGATTAATAGAAATGGGTTAATTTAAGTTGTAAGAGGTAACTAGAAATATGCCTAAGCTAACGGTCAAACAGTGTTGTAATTAATATAATTTCTGTGTTATTATTCGGGTCTGGGCAGCTGAGAAACAAAAGAGCAGTCTCTGCCTATAGGAGACCTATGCAGCAACTGGCTCCTTCCCATTATATAGGGTAAGGTGTCAGTTAAAATTGCTAGTGCCCTCTTGGCTAATTTAAGATATGAATATTTTTGCCTGAATAGTCACAAATATACAAGAATAGGCCCCAACTATACAGTTTACTAAGGTCAGTTTCTACACAAAAGTTGGGACAGCAGCTATAAGTAGCAAGCCTAAGGCAACAGCACAGCGATTCTCCAGATCCCAATATCACACCGTGGCATTAAACAGTTTCTCACAATGTTTGACCCTCAGTAAGTCTTTCAGTGTGGGGCTCAGACCATGTCAGAACACAAATTAGCCCTTCCTGAGTCAGCGCTTTGGGTCATGAGACAATCCTGGCGGAGATGGTTTAGGGCAGATGACTTAGACTTAGCTTCTTATTGTACACAAGAGCAAGCAGAGGTCCCCCATGGGCCCTTTCTGGTCCTCAAATGCCACTGGCAGTAGAATGGAGGGCTGGCTCCACTGGGAGATTTGTGGGGGCCATCAGGGAGGTTCTGCTGGGTATGAGGAATCCAGAACAGCTTCAGCAGCACAGACACCAGGAAGAGTGGATTGTTAGTGGTGTGATCTCTCAGGGGCTGAGGAGCAGTATGTGATCTACAGTCTACTATAGAAATACAGACCTACTGTATTTTAGTCACTAAAATCTCCATTTGCTATTGTTGCCACCAGTTAAATATTCAGCTGTTAGAGTAAAAAGGCAACCCTGCTGGAACAACAAAGAGTGACTTTGGTTTGAACTGGCAAATGTCTTGACCCCTTCCCTGGTATCCTCAGCTGCATCCAAGGGTCCCCAGTGCCTCACTGAGGGGGCAATGACAAGCAGAGACCTTCCTAGAACAGGTGAGTCTTCTGCACACACATGGCCTATACCAGCAGAGACCAGGTGCTTGTGGGTGAGAGTCAACCCGGCTTTGGGTTGGGCATGAGTTGGGGCAATGGGAAGATAGAGATTTGTCTTCTGCCTACCTCTTGGGGCTGACTGTGATTTAAATGAGTTAATATTAACAGGAATGAGATAATAAGTAAGTATTAGCATGATGGGGCTTGAGATCTAAGTGGGGCTGTCACTCAAGCAAAGAGGATCATGACTGACAGCTTAGTCGCCAGTACCACAAGTCCTGCTTTTATTATAAGATAATCATGCTGCTTGTTGTGCTTGAACATTTAAACACTAGGGGAGAGCACAGAGCAGGGAAGGAAAACTGTTACTATCCACTCCATTTCTCCACATTCTACTTCTGGGAGGTCTACAGGTAAATGGCATCTTGTGTACCCTCCCAGATATGTCTATGGGGAAAATAAATGCAGGTGGAGCAACCCCTAATTTGAAAACTAATTTAAAATACTAAATGCTCTTAAATCATAAACTCTCTCTTGCTCCTCATGCATATGCATGCACGTGTGTGGTGTGTGTGTGTGTGTGTGTGTGGTGTGTGTGCAGGTACTCATGAACATGTGTTTGCATGTATGTAGAATCCATAGGTTGATATCTGGTGATCATTCTCCAATTTATTTACTGAGGTAGTGTCTCTGGCTGAACCCAGAACTAATCTATTAAATGTAGCTACCCTGCTTACCCAGGGATCCCATCTCAACTTCCCAAGTGTTAAGACTACAGGTGGGCTACCATGCCCACCCAATTTTATGCGCCTTGAAGCTAAGGCCCTTGGCATTTTATGCACTAAGCTATCTCCCTGGGCCCATATGAAACTTTCTGAGCCCCAGCATTCCCCAGTAGACCTCACGTGACAAGTTGTGATTGAAAGGCCAGCACCCAAAAGAACAACATCAGATTCACACAACCTTTAGGTTGTGTACTAAGTACATCTTCATAATAAATAATTTCATATCTAGATGCTGGTCCCATTACTAACCAACATGGCTATTTCAGAAGCCAAGGAAAGGGGACATTAAGATGACAGCACCTCAGCCTGAATATGCCTCTCCCCATACCTCACCCTCCCACAGCCCAAGAGTAGCTCCTCTCTGTGCCAACACATTTCCTGCCCTGCTCCTGTTTTATAGTTGCTGCATAGTTTCACTCGTGGGACATTTCACAAGTGGTTTTGTTGTCTCTTTGCTTTGTTTTTTACCATCACAAAGGGTGCTTCCACGGGCATGCTTGGGCTATGTGTAACTAGTATGGACATACCCCAGAGAAGGCTTTCAGAAATGGGACAAAGCATATGTACAGCCCCCAAACTGGATCCTGTAAGAACCGGCTCCTGTTGCTGTCAAACAAACAAAAGAAACAAACCTTGAGTCCTGGCCAATTTGTAACCTCCCATGAGTCTTTATTGGGAAGGACCCACCCAGAATGTAAAGGATGAGGTGAGAAGACGTCTTACAACATGGGGGGCCCTAGTGGGGCCTTCGTCTGGGCACAGGTCTGTCATTTGCATCCGCGAGCAGCACAGCTGAGCAGCATAAACCACCACATTCCAAGACTGCTTCTATTGCTGTTTTCCCAACGGTTAAGGACAGTTCTGCCCCAGCCTCCTGCCTGGGCAGAAATCAGTTTCCTGTACCCAGGCCACACCCCACACCCCCAGGATGCAGGGCAGAGCTCTATCTTGTTTCCAGAGCTACAAAGCAGGCTCTTTCAGGGCAATCTACAGAATCATTCCCAATCATTCATAAAGGCCCTAGGTCCAGACAAACTTAGGAACTGTAATGGGGAGGTATTTTGTCAACTGGACACAAGCTAACTGGACACTGGAGAAGAAGAAACCTCAATTGAGAAAACAGTCCCCAAAAATTGGCCTGTAGGCAAGTCTGGAGGGGAATTTCCTTGATTAATGATTGTTGTAAGGGGCCCAGATCACTATGGGTGGGCAGGTGGCTCTGGGTTGTATGGAAAAGCAGACTGAGCAAGCCATGAGAACAGGCCAGTAAGTCACACTCCTCCATGGTCTAGTCTCTCTTCCTGCTTGAGTACCTGCCCCAAATTCCCTCAGAGATGGGCTGTGATCAGGACACACGGTCTAAGCAAACCCTTTCCTCCCCAGGTAGTTTTTAGCCATGGTCTTTATTATAGCAATAGAAGGCAGACTGAGCAGGGCCTCTCTCAGATGTCTATCCGGAAAGGTCCAGCTTGCATTTGAGGTCTCTGGGTCAGTCTCAGAACACAGCGCACGTCCTCCACATTGAGGCCACAGCCTCTGCTACTCCTCTGGCCTCAGAATTTTCCTCTGACGTATAAAGTTGTCACCCCACTTCTTTCAGATCCATGCTCAAATGCCATCCACTCAGAGGGGCTCCACTGTGACCCAGACACTCTCAATTCCTTTAGCCTGATACTGTTTTCCTTGATTTACTAGGACACTTTCTCCTCTGGCTTGGTTCATGATGTATCCCAGGCCATTCACCTAGACCTGGTGTAGAGCAAGCTTTCTCTGAAGACATGCATAGCAGCTCCCCTGATCCTGAGACCAGATGCTTCAAGATCCCCAGTAGCTGCCTGAAACCTTTATATGCACCATGCTTTTGCTATACACCTACATGCACAATAAAGTCAATTTATAAAGCAGGCACAGGGAGACACTGCAAAGGTCTTGGCCACCTGAGTGTATATTTTGTCCTTTGGGAGGCTGAAGCAGGAGGACTGTGAATTCCAAGTCAACCTGGAATTCAACAACTTCCAACAAATAAGAAATTTGATGCCAGCCTAGGCTAAAGAGAGAAACTGTCCCCTAACACACACACACACACACACACACACACAGGGTGAAGGGGTTTGATTTACTCTTTATGTAAAATAAAGCATTTTCTGGCTTCTCTTTGGTATATCTTAAAACTCCAACATCCTCTCCTTGCACACTTGGGCCTATTTTAATAAAATAAATGGTCACCTAAACAGAAACATTTCACCACCATAGCATCTGACCAAGATGCCATGATGATTGGCTGGCATGCACCTGTGCAATCTCTCTCTCTCTCTCTCTCTCTCTCTCTCTCTCTCTCTCTCTCTCTCTCTCCCTCTCTTCCTCTCTCCCTCCCTCCCTCCCTCCCTCTCTCCCTCCCTCCCCCTCTCTCTCCCTCCCTCCCTCCTCTCTCTTCATCTCTCTCCATATTTTTTTGTGGTCCCCTCCCTCCAACCTCCCCCTCCACCCCAGGATAAATGACATCTCAGTCAGAAGAAGCAGTATAAGATTTCACCTTACTATCTTGATAGGGGGTGGCATTTTGGGGTTAGCAAGAAATCTGGTGCCAGGGAAACTCCCAGGAATCCACAAGAATGACCATAGACTCTGAGCAATAGTGGAGAGGGTGCCTAAACTGGCCATCTCCTGTAAACAGATTGGTGACTACCCTAATTGTCATCAGAGAGCCTTTATCTGGTAACTGATGGAAGCAGATGCAGGAATCCACACTCAAACACTGGGCTGAGCTCTGGGGGTCAGTTAAAGTGAGGGAGGAGGTATTGTATGATCAAGGGGGGTCAAGACCATGAAGATGAACCCACAGAGACAGCTGACCTAAGCTCGTGGTAGCTCACACTCTAGGCTGACAGCCAGGGAGCCTGCATGGGACTGACCTAAGCCTTCTGCATATATGTGTCAGTTTTTCTGTTTGGTGGGCTCTCAGCAGTGGGGTCAGGACCTGTCCCTGGCACTTGGGCTGACTTCTGGGACCTGTTCCCCATGGTGGGTTGCCTTGCTCAGCCTTGATGCAGGGGCGGAGCTTGGTCCTGCCTCAACCTGGTACGCCATGCTTTGTTCACGCCCATGGGAGGCCTGCTCCTTTCTGAATGGAGACAGAGAAGTGGATGGGGGGCGGGGAGTGGAAGGCAGGAACAGGAGGAGGAAGGGGAAATTATGTGTTTTACATACTATGTGGTCAGTATGTAAAACATGTTTTAAAAATTAATAAAAAGATATTCTCACTCAAAAAAATTCATCTTACTACTCAGAACGGTATGAAATTGAAAACACATGAACATGAATTGTTTTATTTCTGGAACTTCCCATGTAATATTTTTGATCAGCTGACCACGGGCAGGTGGGAACTACTATAAATGAACTGATGCTTCATAACCCTCAGCCTTTCTTTCTTCACACGTACTATGGCATTGCAGCAAGTCCACAAAGCCTCTACACATAGTTAGTAACTATGCTCCAGCCTGTTACTAGCACTACAGACAACCATGTGGACTTCTCATCATCCTTCAAAGCCCAGCTTAGCTCAGGGCCAGCACCTTCGGGAAGCCTGCCCCACAGCTGGAGAGGCGGGCTCCCTGTTCTCAGCTCTGTGCCAGGATCCCACAGCTCCATTGTCAGGTACTTCAGAAACTTCACCCCCCCACACACACACTTCCTGGCTTCCTCCTCTAGGCTGGGTGCTTCTCATGTCTCTGGGTACAGGTGTGGTGAGCACACCCAGGAGAAGTTTGGAAAACATTTAAGTTGTGTATTGAGCGTGTGCCACTTGCTTGGGCTCTGTAAACATTGCCTCATTCGACGCGAACATGACACATTCAGCTGTGTTCAGAGGGGCACACAGGCTTCCAGAGGCCACACAAGTCGTGCAGGGGCACGGCCTTCATGGGAAGAGAGAGCAATGACACCAGGTGGGCACAGCACCTACCCACCGAGATCTATACTGCAGCCACAGGCAGAGCGCTGGGTGGGGGTAGAACAGGGTCAGATGGTACCACAGAGTTCAGTTCTGACCTAGGGAAATGGACAATCTCCACGATGACTTGGATCTTAAATGCCCCCTGTAACGGCTTAACACCCAGTAATGGCACCCAGGGGAGGTCACGGGACTCTTAGGAGGGTGACTAAGAGGACAAGGAGGTTAGAACACAGGGGGTGTGCCTGTGAGGCTGATACTGTAACCTAGTCCCCTTCCAGTCTCTGACCACTTCCCAGTTGCCATGAGGTGAGCCGCCTCTCCCATCATTTGCTCTCTGCCACCATGGACCCAAACAGGACCAAGTGAACAAAGACTGAAACTTGGGAAGCCATGAGCAGAAATAGATCATTCCCCTCCTTGAAGCTCTTTATCTGGGGGTGTTTTGACATACACACCAAGGAACGCTGACTAGCTCAAGTACCCATTTCACAGGCAAAAGAGCCACTCGCAAATATGCCATCAGTGCAGCAGACCTGTCCACAGAGCTCAGTGTAGGGGAGGTGTCACTGCCTCCTATATTACCAGGAGGAGTTACCTACTTCCAACTTGCAGCTGGAATGGGAGGGGCTAGGTAACATGCACACATTCGTCCACTCGCTATGGCGTCCATTGATTTTGACAATGTTTTCTAAGCACCTCAGATGTGCAGGCAAACGACAGTGAAAAAAGGACACAGGCTTCATTAGCGTGGAGCTTTATTTACCTACACTGAAGGCAGAGGAGAACGAGCCAGTTCACAGATGCAGAAGGTCAGAAAAGAGCTATGCAGAGAGAAAGCTGAGGGAATTGGCATCTCATTCCACTGTGCAACTCAGGAGGAAGCTGACATCTGAATTAAGACTCAGAGCCAGACACAGACCAAGGGAGGGCAAAAGCCAGGCGAGTGAGTGACCCTGGAACAAGCCAGGGCACATATGGCTGGGCTGGAACAAAAGCCAGCAAGAGGCGGAGCAGAGAAGAGGAAGATAATGGAGGGAGGCCAGTGAGTTGCAGGAGAAGAGGAAGAAGAAAGGAGGAGGAAAGAAAATAGAGGGAGGGGAGGGAAGCCAGTAGGGGGAAGGAGGAGGAAGAGAAAGAGGAGGAGGAAGAAAAGGAGGAGAATATGGGGGGGGGGCAATAAGGCAGCAAGCGAGAAGCCCATTCTCACAGTAAGAACAGGATTTGTTCCTCTTAGCCTTGATTTCTGCCCAAAGATGAAGAATTAAGATATCTGTGGGGCTTTGCAAAATACAAAGGAAACACACCTGCAGTAAAAGATAATCCAGAAAGACAAGGCTGGGTCCTAATAAAGAAACAGCTGAAAACCCTCAGAGCCCAACTCCAGCTCAGCACAAAGCATGCACTAGGACACGCTCTCACATGGGCTCCTGCGCAGTGACTGTAATTATACCCAAGGTGAATCTGAGGTTGCTCCTAAAACCCAGGGACTGGGAAGAGTGAGGGGACTGCGAAAGAGAAGTGAACATGCGATCCATCTAACGTTGTCAAGCTCAATCCCACCAGAGGACGCGGGCTCAAGATTTAGAAATGCAGACATATTTAGATAAGCATACGGACTTGATGCATAATGGTTACTAAGGGAAACCACCATGGCCCGATTTTGAAATGTGACATTAGAAAGACAAGCTGTCCCGCCCTACAAGCCCCTGCCAGAGTCAGAACCAGGACAGATGCAGGGTCTGGCTTGTCTTGTTGGCTGAATCATTTCAAGTACATTCTGAAAAGGAAAAGTAAATTTTAAAATGGATTTGATGTGGTTGGGCTGGGTGCCCTCAGCAGTCAGATTTGATGGTCATCTGTGGGTTTGTTTCACTTGTGTATTAGAGATGGGCACCTGTCATCCTGCCTCCCTTACAGTGTCTCTCTTACATGCAACAAGAGGCAGGCATTTGTGGAATGAATGAATCAGCAGGCAGCCCAAGCCGATGCTTTGACCAAGCATGGTGGCCCTGATGTGAAGAACAGGGACACAATGGGGATCTGGGCACAAGTGGGGAAACTGTGAACAGGGCACAAAAAGAAAAAGTCCAGGAAGCATGGTGGAGGGACAGTTCTGGGGAAACTGAACCAATAAGCAAGGACTTCCAGGTGGAGAACTAAAAGGTTCTTCCCAGAGCCTCAGGATCAACTACCAACTCAAAGCAAGAAATAACCACAGCCCAGCATTGGTTAGGCGGAATGTTCATGATGTCCAGGTTATGTTGTGGAAGAGGTGAGTCTAAATGATTCTAGTCAATACAGGATGATTGGGAAGCTGGGTTGATCAAAGGTATACAGATGGTCCCTGCAAAAGGTATACAGAGAGCCATCAGCTCTCCTCAAATGTCTTGGCTTTTCTCAAATCCTCACAGGATGATGTGAGCCCTCACCCAGTCTCTGTGCACTCTGAGCTCTCTTCTGAGAGAATGAATTGTTGGAGGACCAGACACCTGAGGAAGTAGTCAGTGTACAGCAGTCAAGACTGCGTAAATAATACAGACCCACTACAGAGATGCTGTCTCGCACGGCCCTTCACCTGGAGTGACCAGGCAGTTGGAAAAGGCTGGTGTTCGATGCACAGTAAAGACTTAGTGCGGTGGTGCTGGAAGTGATGGGTGTTGGTGATGGGAGGCTCAGTGCAGGGCGGGCTCCTTCCCCTTATCATGTAGGGTTTTCTTGAGTTTACCAACTGTCTGCCTTTCTCCTCCATCTGCTCATATTCTCAATACTCACTGACAGCCTTTCCCAAGCCTGCCAATGACCATACTGACTGAGAAACAGAGACAGTGGGCAAATACATTACACACACAGTGACTTGGGCTGACAAGGTGTCTCCGTGGGCACCTGCCACCAAGCCTGAAGACAGGAGTGCAATCTTTAAGACCCATATGGTAGAAAGAGAGAACCAGTTCCCCAAAGTTGTCCCCTGACCTCTCCACATGCATCGTGTCATGCATGTATCCTCTCAAAACGAAGAATAATACAATAAAAACACAAACAAGCAACAAAACCCCTAAGGATTACACAAATGTTGCAAAGGGGATGAATGGTGTGTGGAGAAAACACTCAGGGCCTCACATAGATGTTGTGTCTTGTTTCAGGTTGGGTTCCCTAAAAAATACTTTTTTTCACAGACCTACAATGTTTGTGTCCAACATAAGCAATTGGACACTTTTTCAGGGAACCCCAGCCCAGTATGATTGGAGAAAACCCTGCTGTCCCTCCCAGAACCGAAGCCTCCTCCCTAGCACGTACCTTTCAGAGGCTCCTTTTTGAGACTGACTAGGAAGATGCCATTGCTTCTGATGCTGACTGCTCCAAAGGCCACAATCGAAAGAACAGCTAGCTGAAGCATGTTCATAAATGGACCGAAAACTCAATACAGGAGAGGTAATTGTCTTCAAATTAAGCTAACAGAAAAACAGACTTTCAGCCTAATGATGGAGGATTCCCATTGGCTAATAAAGAAACTGCCTGGCCCATTTGATTGGCCAACATTTAGGTGGGCGGAGTAGACATAACAGGAAAAAGGAAGTGAGGTAGATGGCTCAGAAAATTGCCCTGCCTCTACAGCCAGATGCAAGGAAGCTCCAGCCCAAGATGGATGTACTCTAGAAACTTCCTGGTAAGGCACCACTTTGTGGTGCTACACAGATTATTAGATATGTGTTAATCAAGATGTGAGTAAGAGGCAGAAAATAATGGGCCAGGCAGTATTTAAAAGAATACAATTTGTGTGTTGTTATTTCGGGTGTAAAGCTAACCATGCGTGAGCTGGGCAGGATGAAAAGCAGGCCGGCCCGCAGCCCCTCACTACAGCCTAATCCCCACTAGGTTGTTTTCACTTATTTTTTTATTGCTTAAGCTAAACAAGTTGATTCTAAAATTCATTTGAAACAGTAACACAACAGCAACACCAGGACAACATCTATAGAGAGACAAGAAGATCAACTAGATGGGCAAAGAGCATCAAAACAGACCAGTGCTTTTAGGAAAACCATGTCTAGTTGAGAAGACACTGCAAATTGGCTGAGAAGGGGAAAGGAATAGGTAACTGCTGAAGAAATGCAGTATCCACATAAAACAAAAGCTGCATTTCCGCCTGCACCATACATAGTGTTCATAAATGTGAGAAAACTGAAACTTTAAAACTCTTGGGAGAAAATTCAGAAACTGTTTGTACAACTTTGGGGGAGGAAAATCATCCTAAATAAGAGGCCAACTGTACCAGGCACAAAGGAGAAACTGGCACATACAATACCATTAAAATGGAAAATTCTGTACACCATAAGAAAACCCACACACTGAGTAAAGATCCTACAACAAAGAAAATCATGCATTTAAAAGTATTAAGAATGTTTATCCAAAAGAAAACACAAACCAGAGAAAGACAGGAGTTTGAAGTTTATGGGCAATGCATCAAAATTATGAAAAGATGCTCACCTCACCAGTAATTAGAAAAATGCAAGTTTAAGTTAGTGAAATACCATTTCACACTCATTACGCAGAAAAAATAAAACTTGACTGGAGAAGCAGAGGCAGGAGGATTGCTACAAGTTCAAGTTCAGTGTGGTCTACATAGCAAGTGTCAGGCCACCAGAGTTACACAGCAAGGCCCTGTATTGAGAAAACAAGATGAAGCAAACAAAAACCACTTGCTCAGACGAAGTGCTGTATAGAAAGCAGAGCACTCACTTGGGGCTGGAGAGATGACTCAGTGGTTAAGAGCACCTATTGCTCTTGTAGAGGACCTGGGTTTGATTCCTAGGACCCACATGGCAGCTCACAGGGATCTGTAACTCCAGTTCCAGAGGATCTGACACCCTCTTCTGGCCTCTGCAGGCACTGCATGCATGTGATACACTGACATACAAGCAGGCAAAGTAACCACAAACAAAATAAAATAATCTTTAAAAAATAAAAAGCATCACTGGGGGAAAAGTGGAACAGCAGAAATTCTTACAAGCTAATATTTAGAATACACATAAGAGCAATCTCCATATTATCTGATAAAACAGATGCCACATGTGGCCCACAGCCTACCAGTTACACTCTAATGCATGATTTTGATGTGTTCCCTTACAGTATGGGTTGGAGAGTCAAACTCCAATGCAACAGCAGTTAAAGATGGCTTATGGGAATGGGTTTGAAATGTTACCAGGGGCCCAACAGAGATTCCTAAGGAAAAGCTGAATTTGGATCTCTTGCTCCTCTCTTTTTTTTTTTAAAAAAAAATATTTTTATTTCATGTGCATGTGTCTGTATGGGGGTGTCGGATCCCCTGGAACTGGAGTTACAGACAGTTGTGAGCTGCCATGTGGGTGCTGGGTATTGAAACCTGGCCCTACTGGAAGAACAGCCAGGTGCTCTTAACCACTGAGCCATCTCCCCAGCAACCCCTAACCCTGCTCATCCCTTGCTCTTCTGCTTTCCACAAAAGGATGGTGCAGGAGCCAACTCTTGTCAAGCACCAGTCTCTCCATCCTGAACTTCCAAACTCTACAAGTATAGGAAAGATAATAAACCTCTGTTCTTTAGGAGCCACCCAGTTCCAGGTATTTTGTAGAGGTAACATAAAACAGACTAAGATGCGCATGCAGACTAGGAACCATCAAGGAAACGCAGCTAGTTCAACTCCTGTGGCGATGGACAACAGTCTAACCCCATAAAGAAGATTTGTAACTACAAGGTAACCATTCACACATTGCAACACTATTAAGGAGGTGTGTATAAGGAAGCCAGGATTGTTGAATCGATATAGACTCATCTTAGAACCACCGCTGAGAAAGGAAACAAAGTAGAAACAAAACATAAGGCTTGGACTAACTAGTCCTGGAAATGTTTACAATAAGTAATCCAGCACATTTGTAAGCAGAACAAATTCAAAGATGGACAGGAGAATTATGAATCTAATTTCAGCCAGACTTCTAGAGGAAAGGAAACAAATGGTATCTGGAAAACAAATTAAAATCACTCATCTTATCATAAAATCATAAAATTATAAAATCAACCCACCATTCGTGCCCATATGTTACTATTACTAATTAGCCCTAAGGTAGGGGAGACTTCATCCATAAACTCAGGTCTTGGCAAACTGAGAAACTTCAGGGAGCATTTGGTTTAGCCTTTAACATGTACAGAAAAACTAACTATCTATACCTGGGTGGGGGACAATCCTGCAGCAGAAGTTGAGGCAACTGTATACTTCCCGCAGGTTGTGTACCACACACTTCTACAGTGCATGCTTCACAAGGCACCTCAGGATGATGCTCCCCAGGCGTGCATACAGCTTCTACGACTGCATTCCTCTGCCTTGTGAGGATCCCATCACTTTAGAACTCTGGTAAAATTGTACTCTGGGATGAGGGGTGCTCACCACCTTCCGGGTCCTTTCAACCTCACATCCTTCTTAAATACATTTGAAAGCGGCCTCTCCTTTAAAGTGGATCAACTTTTTCACACACTACTTCAGTACCGAGAGCAAGCTAGCCCCCACCCCAACCCCCAGAGACTTCAGTTTTCTAAGGCTAAATATACTCCTGGCTTTGCTTACAGCAAGCAAGAACTAGCTTCTCCACTGTTCAGAATGAATTTTTAAACTGTTCTTTTACCAAGCACTTCCCACCCTAATAAGCACTAGGCATGCTGACATGTTTTCAAGGAACCAGAATGAGTTCCTCTCAGCTGCTCCTATGGGATGCCCTGAAGGACCCCCACATATGCCTGCTTCTATAGCAGTCAGATGGCCATGGGAGCCAAGAAGCACGGGCTGGAGGGAGTTGGGCTAGGTTTTTCCAGAAGGGGTGGAGGGTGGGAGGGGATGGGGGACAGGGATGAGGACAGGGTCAACTGATTCTTCACTTACTCCCAGAATTCCATGACCGGGGAGGTGGCATTCTGCAGGGACACATGACTGTAGTTGCTGACATTCAGCTTCTGGAACTCCACACATTTCTCTGAGTGAGAACAAGACAAGACACATGCGGAAATTAAGCTTTACAGGGCTGAACCTGGAGAGGACAAGGAGCTGATGGTGCAAGCAGGTGGCGTTGGCAAAAGGGTCAGAGCACAGGAGAATGCAAGCTTTGACAAGCTTCCCTGGTGGCCTGGCCTGGTTCTAACAGAAGTGGGAGGAGCAGGGCCAGACTCTAGCCCTTCCCAGAACTTTCCCACATGTTGCCCCTGGCCTCACACCCACACCATCTCCTAGTCTTTGTTTTCTCTGCTTAGCCCTGTCCATGACCTTGGCCTCTCTTGCCCAGTGGCCCTCTCTAGAAGAAACAGAACAGGTCACTCATGCCCAGTAGCTCTCATGGAGGTGGCATTCTCATTCATGTAGCAAGAGGGGACTACTGTAGCAGTCTGGTGAACTGAGGGCTGCAGGAACCGGCAAGAACACACACCAAGGAAGCCCTTGGTTCCTTCATCCTCTCACTCAGGTGAGTCAAAAAGTTAGTCATTCTCAAAACTTTGGTCATCAAGGAACTCTACAGCAGAACCATCTTCACATCCAGGTACAGAGCAATCCTGAGCTGTCTCCTCCTCCAGGAAGCCTTCCCTGATCTCCCTCTCCCGAATTCTAAGTAAATAAGACACTCCAAGGAATCACCTTCTCTATTTCTTGGCTATGAAGAAAAAGAATCCAAGGTATACCTTCTCCCTCTCTAAAGCTCACAGCCCACTAAAGACAGAACCAAGAATAACTCCAGGCAGGGCTCCATTGCTGGCTGTCATTGACTTGGAATCTGTTGGCCACCACGGATCCTGTATCTGCAGACACAGCTGCCTGGGCCAGTAGGCTTCAGGTTCCCTGGGGGCAGAGCCTCCTGCACCAGCTCCTTTAGGACCCAGGCATTCTTGCATCTCAGGGGCAGTGAGGAGAGAGCTCTGCAACATCTGGTGTGCCTTCTTCTCACCGATGAACCCCAGTTACACCTGCCATAGGAGCAGGGGCATCTTAGGCACAACAGGGGTTCACATCACAGGCTTTGAAGAAAGGGGATGACAAGCCACGGAGGTCTTTGCTCCACTGGGAACAAGTGATCTGACTGTTTGCTTTCTCCTCGCTCCTCTTGGCTAGCCCGAGCTTGTGCAGAAAGCAGGTGGGTCTGGGTGCTCCAGGGAGTCTGTAGTGGAGTCTAGAACCTGACATTGTTAGCAAATATACTCCTGTCTGTTTCTGCAATGACAGTGTCCTTGGCTTGTATCAGACTCTAAAATGGTGCTTCCTAAATACTTTTCCTAAGAGTAATAATAAATTGGGTGTGGTAGTTCATTCTTGAAGGCTCAGCTGATGGATCTTTATGAGTGTGAGGCCAGCTTGAGCTACAGAGCAAGTCCTTGTCTCAAAACTAAAAAACTAAACCCAAGCAAAATAAAACAAACCAGGCAGGCAGGCAGGCAGGCAGGCAGGCAGGCAGGCAGGCAGGCAGACAGGCAGACAGGCAGATAGGCAGACAGACAAACACAGACACACACACCACACACTTCTTCAGACATTCAATACTTGTCTTGGAAAGCAAAAAGTGATACAATCCATTGGTGATGCCTGCTCTGAGCACAGCAATTTCCAAAAAGGGTTAGATGAATATTCTCTTCAAGGTTGTCAAAGAAGTTCTAATAGGATAACAGATGAAAAGCAAACGGTGTATCAAAGTCAAGGGTGACCTATGAGACTCCCCACTGTGTGGGGCTGGGTGGGGGGGTGGCTGCCTTCAGATGTTTAGCTGCTTTGAACAAGTAAAGCAAACCAAGTAACTTGGGTGTGGTGGTGGCAACTATGTCACCCGTAACAAGAGCTGTTCCCCAGTCAGCGGCTGTGCCTGCTGCTGTCAAGTAGGGAGGCTTCCAGAGAAGAAATTCTTTAAGAGAAGTTGGGTGGCTAAGGAGTTGGCTCAGCAGTTAGGAGCACTGACTCCTCTTCCAGAGGACTCAAATTCGATTCCTAGCATCCACGTGGTGGCTCATAAGCATCTGTAACTCCAGCCCCAATGGATCTGACACCCCCCCTTCTGGCCTTCATGGGCACTGCATGAATATGTTCACACATATACAAGCAGACACTCTCTCACACACAAAAAAATAAGATTAAGTGAATCTTTAAAAAGAAGGAGACTAAAAATAAGATTTCTATACAATGTCTTCTGACTTTCAAATTCCAGCAACCAAATGCATTTTTTTAGTTTATATTTGTTACCATAAATGCAGTCATCTTAACAGCCTTTAATTTAGTCTAACTCCTTCATCCTATGGAAGAAGATGAATGGCTCAGAGAAGTAGGCTAGAGAGGAACTCCTGATCCCCAAGTTGCAGCCTAGAGCTTTGCCCTACCCTAACTCTGTCTATAGGGCTCCGCCTTACCTGTAACTGCTGAATATACCCTGGGTACGAGGCCACTGTTCCAGAGGCCACTCCCAGGAAACTGAACTTGTGACAGGGCCCAGAGAGTCAGGATGGATCACCAAACCCAACCCCCTCCACAGGACCAAGAGAGACACAGCCTGGAGACAATACCTGTGTTCCACTCGTGCCCACAGGTGGCCCAGGGGAGCTCGGTGGTGAAGCAATTGCTTAGGTAGAAGATGGCCCACGCCAGGATGATGATGTAATAGACATTGAGGTGCGCCTCGATCACCTGTGTTGCGTAGCCAATGCCTGTGAGGACCAAGGGAAAAGAGCAGCTGGGGTCTTTGTCCTTTGAATCAGTCTTCACGACTCCGGGAAACTTGTCATCGATGAGGCAAAGTTGTCTTTGCTCACGAAATCAACACTTACCTTCAAATAAAGGGCAGACTTTCCTCCAGCAGGTAATGCCTCCTTCACTTGTGAACTGCCCCAGAGCCGTTTCCAGGAAGAAGACGGGAATTCCACAGCAGATGAAGAACACCACATAGGGAATCAGGAATGCCCCTGTGTGGGTGCAGAAGGGTAACATGGAAGCTGGCCTGCCGTTTCTCCATCCGCACCAGGGCTCTGCAGTGGGCATCAACTACAGAGCAGCACCACAGTGCTCTTCCAGCTGCAATTCCAATCTGGCTGGGAGGGCTGGACCCAGAAAACATGGAGGGGGGCTTTGTGCCCTCTGCCACCTTTTTACCTTATTCAACTCTCCTTTGTATCTCTGAACCTCAACTTCTCCAGCCATCAAATGGGCTTTAATAATTAATATCTGCCCCTGATCACTTCTCAGGAGGACTAAAATGGGAATGTTAAAAATTGCTTTGTTTGATCAATTCTTTTTGTGTGCGATTTATTTTCTGTGAGTGTGTGCATACATACATGTTTGTGCACACGTATGTAGAAGCCAGGGGCCATTGTCAAGCATCCTCCTCTATAATCTTGACCCCATTTTTGAAACAGGGACTCTCGCTGCACCTGGGGCTCACTGGACTGGCTGGCCAGCGAGCCCCAGGAATCCTCCTGCCTCCTCCTTCGCAGTGCTTGCATGACAGATGTGTGCTCCATGCCTGGCTGTTTATACAGTGCTGGGGATTCCAACTCAGTCTTCATGCCTGAAGAAAAAGCCCTTTGCCAGCCGAGCCATGTCTCCAGCCCCACCCTGCTCTTTCCATCTGCTCCATCCTCCAGCACAGATTAAGCGTGTTTCTAGCAAGTGTGTTCTTCCCTAAACTCTAATCTCAAGGATGGGTGAAGGAGACCACCCTTATTATTTTATTATATAGTCCCAAAGAGATTTTTCTCATAACGAAAAAAAAAAAAAAACCTTCTCAGGGAATTGTATAATAAGAAGCACCAGGCTTCAAGGGGTTAAACATCCCTGCACATATGACTCAAGAAAGGAGCTGAGTCCTAAGGAATTTGTAGCAAGGATCCTTCTGCTAAGCTGGTTTAGGGTTAGCCTAGGTAAGGACCACCCTAAACACAATGTCCATGGGCTGGGCCTTCCTGAAAAATAAAGAAAATAAGCGAAGGGAGCATGAGCTCTTAGGACAGATGGGGACACCCCCCAAATCCCTCATTTTCTTTCTCCCATCTAATAACAAAGCATGAAAACAGAGTGTTCTTCATCTGATGTCATGAATGGAGGCTTTACCTGAAATTGCTTTTGCTAAATGAAGCCTCTTTAACCGCTGGATTAGCAACTGAATCAACAACCTTGATTAATCCCCATAGTGTGGACCTATCAACTCATCTTTGAAAGGGGCTTAGCCTTTTCTGGGCAAGGGACTAATTTAATTTAAGATTTTTACCCTGTGAACGAGATACTTTCAAGTACGGTGAGGATCTGTAAATCCAGCCTGTGGATACGTTATTTCAAAAAGAAAGCACAGCCCAGCTAGATTGAAGGCAGCAACTTGTGTAACAGGGTAAATGGTATCTGGGGCCTGAGTCCAAATCTATTTGATTAAAAAGCTGAAGTGGTTTTCTTAAGACCTCGTCATTCACCTGGGAGCCTCCAAGAACCCAACAGATGACTCTGGGTGAAAGCCAGCTGGCCTGTGCGCTCACAAAGCTAGTACTGTAATTCCTAAAATAACCAACAACCAAACTGGGGTGTCTGCACGGATGGAGGTTCTTGGCAAATCAAAGAGAGGGGGAAAAAACCAACAATGAGTCATTTTTCAACTTTACTCACTACAACCTTACAAACAGTTTGTAGCAGGATTTGTGATTAATCCAATTTATCTCCATTTTTGAATTTGCAGAACACTTCTTTTTTAACATTTCCCAGATGAATAAAAATGCTAATATAGTTTCTGCCTCATGCCAACCTAAAGGGATCCCATAGCTTTCTAAGCAGACACAGCAGCTTCTAAAGGATCCGTCTGCACAGCGAGTCTGGGCCTGCTGCCTCCCCTTGCCAAGCCACGGGCACTATTGGCCACTTCATTACCAGTGCAGGGCAGGCCTGGAGCAGCCTGTGCCTTCGGGGTGAATGTCCCCAAAGAAAGGGCTTGGCCCAGGAAGTATGGTCCACAGGCTCCTCAGCTGTTTGCACAGGAAGGCCCTGCTCTGTCTGCATCAGACACCTTCTCCACCACCTTTTTAGGTCTGGAAGATTTTTATTGAAGATTGGGGTATCAAGATAGGTGAGGAAATGCCAAGACAGGCCTTTTCTGAGAGGAACTATGCCACCACAGAAGGTTTTATTGGGATCTCTTGCTACTCTGCCATCCTATGGCAATATGAGGGGTGTGGGAGCATGAGGGGGTCCAAGCCTGGTCTTAGCTACGCGTGCTGGGGACCACAGCTTCCACTCTCCCCAGTGGCACTCTGAGATGCTTCCACTGCACTGGAAGGGCTTCTGGTCTCCCTCCAATATCTAAGCCTCTTCCACATACAAAATCAGCGTGGTTACAGTTGTTGTGGGTGAGTCTGAGCCCAGTAAAAGAAACTGCTTGGTGCCAGTTTCTCCTCCAGGGAGGCCTAAAATACTTTCCCTAGAAATGGCCTGAAGGGAAATTTAAAAGCCCACAGAGAAGAGCACACGGCAAAGCCTTTCCAAAAGTTGTTCCTTGAGTTAGCTCAAGCCTGCACGAAAACGAGGCCTTTGGGGTCAGAATCCCACTGTCGGCAGTAGTAAAACAGACCGCTTCTTGGACCCTTAGCCTCATCATCTTTGAGATCAGTAAAATCACTGATTTCCAAGGCAACCATGAGGCCAAAAGAAAAAAAAAAGTACGAAGTCACAGCCAAAGCTGGGCCCCTACTCCTGGCACTTCAGTGAGAACAGCTGAGCCTCCGAGGCTAAATTAAAGGGCTTCTGCCTAAAATGCCAGCCAGTTGCCTAGGCCAGGTCTATCCCTCATGCAGGTGACAGACGCTGCACTGGGCCTGGTGGCAGGTGGCAGGTGGTGGCACGCTCAGGTGCGAAGCGGATCCGTGCACGCAGGCACAGAGAAACAGGTGGGCCACCGCGCAACCCCTCAGTTCACGGGGATTGGGAGGGGGGATTGGGACCGTGCACGAGGGGTGTCCCCCCAGGTGTCGCCCCGCATCCCCACCGTACTCACCTCCGCCGTTCTTGTAGCACAGGTAGGGGAAGCGCCACACGTTGCCTAGCCCGATGATCTCGCCAGCTACGCTCAGCACGAACTCCACCTTGTTGTTCCAGTGGCCGCGCTCGTGGACCGCCTTGTCGCGCGCCTCGCGCGTCCCCGCCGCGCCCCCGCCGCCGCCGCCGCCCAGCGCCTCGGACCCCCGCGCCTCCTCGGCCGCTTTCCCGTTGCCCAGGGGCAGCGCCTGCTCCGCAGTCATGGCCGCCCTGCCGCCTCGTGCGCCGGCCCCGGCTCTGCGCCGCCGCCCCGGGCGCCCGGGCTTTTGAGAGGCTCGAGCGGCGGGCGGGGGAGCCGGGGGTGGAGCCGAGGGAGCCGCCCGGCCGGGCCGCACGGGACCGGGACGCGGTACCCAGGCCACCTTCTGGCCCGCCTGAATCTCAGCGCGGGAGCGATGCTGCTAGTCTGGTGACTTAACCTTGCACACCAGGCACCTCGACCTTGCGTGTCCAGCACTTTGCAGTGCACTCAGCCCCTGCCCTCGCACGCACCTGGTTTGCTCAGTGCACGGGGTTTGTCCCCACACACCCCACTCACTGCCCTCCGAGTGCAGACACCAGGGGAATCCTCCATCCAAGTCTAAGTGGGCTAATGAATGCTACACTTGAAGTTCTGCCTCCTCTCTGTGGTCTCTCGAAGCTTGGGCCTCAGTTTTCCCATCTCTACTCAGGGATGGATGGGGAGCTCTAACTTTTGAAAGGCCAACAGCTACTTCGGTCAGGGTCAGCTGCAGGGGCCTTGCTGGGGTAGGAATGGGGCATGAAGATGAAAAGTACTGTGGAAGTTCCCGGATGACACTGATGGCGATGAGCCTTCAGTTCCACCCTCTACCCTGCCCCTACACTGGAGTCTCAGTCGTGAAGGTGTGGCATTGAGTGGGGACATCCAGAGAAGGGAGCAGGCAAATTTAAGTTGAATGTCTTGTTTCACCTATATGAGCTGTGTGACATTTGTCAGTCTCCTGACGGCTTGGTCCTCAGTTTCCTGGTCTGCAAATGGTGTTTCCGACAATTCCATCTTCGATTTGTTTCAGTTTTTTGTGGAAAAGTTTTGGGGAAAGGTTAATGACAAGATGCGGATAAAGTACTCCTACAGTAGAAATGGTCAATGACCCTTAGCGGTTATTGTCACTGTGCAGTGCGTACATGTGTACATCCATGCATACATCTTGCTCAACATGTCCCTCCAATCGGTTATACAAACAGCAGACAAGACCCTGTGACGATGGCAGAGAACTTAGCATAACACGCAACACCTGTGTCTAGAAAATATTCGCAGATTAAAGGCAGAGGTGGGCATGTAACTCAGTGGAACAGTACTCGCTAAGCTTGTGTCAAGCCCTGACTTTCACCGGCAGGACCAGGCTGGAGTGGGGTGGGGAGGGGGGATGGATAATGAGGACAACTGGAGAGTTGACAGCTTGGTCCCCTGCCTGTGGTGCCATCAGCTGAACCTCTAAGAGACGAGGCCTTACAGAAAGATCTCCAGGTTATTGGGGACATATGTTTGCTGGGAACGTGAGGGACCACCATCCTCAGGATCGTCTCTCCTGTCATCCTGAAGTAAGCCTTCACTGCCCCTATGATACACTACTTCAGCGTGACTCCAAAGTGCAGGAGCCTCTAGAAGCCCAGTGCCTGATTCGCTTTGGAAGCTGGTTCTTGAGCTCTTTGTTACAGGACTGAAAAGCGGACTGACTGACAAGGGGAGGAAGGAGAGGCTGTCATGATGGGACCTTCAGAGATGGGCAGGCTTCTTGCACACCTCCAGAGCAGACTCCCTGTGTAGTCCTGGGTCCCTCTGGTCCCAGGGCTCCTGAGTACCCTGCCTTGAGGCCCCCAGACACAATCTAGATGCCCTTTTCCTGGCTCACAGCATTTCTTGAAAGAATAAATGGAGTGCTAGGGTTGCCCTCTGAGGACCAGGCTGCAAACTCCCAGCCCTGCTCAGACTGATTTGTAGGTGCCTCCATCCACAGCCTGACTGAGCTCTAGGTGACTTTGTGCACCTCATTTCCTCCCTCTCTCCTTCCCTCCCTGCAGTCCCCACTCACCTGGTCTTTGCTGCCCCACCCCATATCCCTGGTTGCTTGTTCTGATCTTCCCTTTCCCACCCAGCTAAATACTGGTGGCTGCCATACCTACACTTCTGTCAGATGTTAGAAAGCTACGATCCTGCAGGTTGCTCAGTGTGAAAGTCTGGCTTCATACCCATCTCTGCTGGCTGTGTTTTGTCAACTGGACACAAGTCAGGGTTATTTGTGAAGAAGAAGCTTCCTTTCAGAAGATGCCACCATCAGAATGCCTGCGGGCAAGCCTGTGGCATATTTTCTTCATTGATGGATGTGGGAAGGTCTGGGCCACTGTTGGACGTTATCACCCCTGGACTAGAAGAAAGCAGTCTGGGCAAACCATGGGGAGCAAGCCAGTTAGCTCTGTTACTTTGGCTTCAGTTCCTGCCTCGAGTTCCTGCCCAGCTTCCCTCAGTGAAGGGCTCTAATCTGTAAAATGAAGCAAACCCTGTCCTTCCCAAGTTGCATTCAGTCGCAGTGTCTCTCACAGCAATGGAAACCCCAACTATGATACAGGTTCTGTGCCTTTGAACTGTCCCTCCATTGCTTCGGGCTCCATCTGCTAAACGGGTTCATATTACTTCTCACCTCAGAGTGACTTGAGGAGATGACAGGCCTTGGCTTGTTTCTGAACAGCGGTTGTTACTTGGAATGTTAGGAGGAAGAGGAGAGCGGCTACAGTGTCTTTCTCTTGCTGACAGCCCTCAGTGATTCTCCTTTGCCTACCAGAGAAACCCAAACTGTCTGCCTTGATATCAAGTCCTCTCACCTTCTGGTTGTCCCACAATTCCCTTCTAAATCAAAGCTACTTTTCTCACATGCTTAGACCAGTATTTTCTTTCCTTCTGACGATTGCTAGTACTTCGGATAAAATAACAATTTTGGAAGGAATTCATTTTCAACTCGCGCCCTTGTGTCCGGAAGTGCATGGTAACTAGGACTCAATCTGTTCTCTGAGCAGCTACATCAAAAGTTAGAGCTTATTCCTGTCTTCATGGTGGAGAGCTTGTTGTACCCTAGAGCCCTGCAAAAGCTCCTTCAAAACTGAAGTAAAACCCCCCATTTCCCATGGAGCTCAATAGGGTGAGCTCCAGGGGCTGAGTTCTCTGAGCTATTTATGATTCATTCCTTTTCTCATCACCGTGACAAAATACCTGACCAAAGCAATTTATTTGGTGTTGGAGGAGGCTGCTTGTTGGTTCCCAATTGCCCAGCCCAAAAATAATCACACAAAACTATATTAATTAAATCACTGCTTGGCTCATTAGATCTAACTTCTTATTGGCTAACTCTTACATATTAATTTAACCCATTTCTATTAATGTGTATCACCATGTGACTGTGGATTATTGGGGGGGGAGTTCCGGCATCTATCTCCAACAGGGCTACATGGCTTCTCTCTGACTCTGCCCTTCTTTCTCCCAGCATTCAGTCAAGTCCTCCCCACCTACCTCTGCTCTGCCCTGTCCTGCTCTGCTATAGGCTCAAAGCAGTTCTTTATTCATTAACAGTAATCACAGCATACAGAGGGAAATCCCACATGAATCTGGCTCACATTTAGAAGGTATAATCTCCGTGAGGGGAAATCACGAGGGCAGAGTGTGTGGCAGCTGGTCGCTTCAAAACCAAAGTCAGGAATCAGAGAGATGAAGGCTGGTGCTCAGCTCAGCTTCTCCTTTTTGTTCAGTCAGGACCCACAGATAAAGAAGACTCTGGGCTGTCATCAATGACACAGAGATCCCCGGAGGTGACTTCCCAGCCAAAAGAGTCTAGGATAGAATTTACTAAGCACACAAATCTGAGGTCACAGTTTTCTGCAAAACTTTGTTTTGCTGATACCAACAGCTGGTTTTCAGATAGATTTGCAATAGCCCCAGTTTCTCCCCCTTCTCTGTAGCTGTGGAATTTTCTGGATGTCTTTGCAGATCCCCGCAGCAGAAGAGTTCCACCGTGAGCTTGCTTTGGCCCTGGTTCTAAGTCTTCTGTTTCTGTCAATGCTATGGGAACCGTCTTTCTCAGGTGGCTCAGGAAGAAAATAAGTCCCATCTTTGCTGCGGTGTCCAGGACAAACAGAGACCCCAAAGAGGGCTCATTCCACCTACCCCCCCAGACCTCCCAGCTAGCCCAGCTCAGATCCCCACCATCAGCAGTCCAATCTACTGACCTTATTACTTACAACTCTAGAATAGTCTACTGTTGTTGGGGTTTCTGTCCTGCCCAGTTCCCACAATTGTTAAGTCCCAAAGAAATCACACAGTGGTCTATGTTAGTTATAAACTGATTATCCCATTATCTCAGACTTCTTATTAACTCTTAAACTTTTATTAGTCCATTATTCTTGCCTATGTTAGCCATGTGGCTTGGTACCTTGTTCAGCGAGGCAGTCACATCTTACTTCTTCTGTGGCTGGGACAGAACTCTGGAAAGAGCTTCCGTCTTCCCAGAATTCTCCTGTTCTCATTGACCTGCCTCTACTTCCTGTCTGGTTGTCCGGCCTATACTTCCTGCTTGACTACTGGCCTATCAGCGTTTATTTAAAATATAATTGACAAAATACAGACCATTGTCCCACACCACTCTATGTGCTATTCTGAGCCACCAAGTATTAGCTTAGCCCACACACTTCTTAGATCACCCCCCGAATTTGCCCACAAGATACAAGTCATCATTGTAAGCCCAGTTTAACATGCCCTTCTTCATTCATCCTAAAATTCTTGGTGTACTCTCAGGACTCAGGGCACCTCTCAGGAGGAAGTCATGCTTTGTAGAATTTTATACATCACATTTTGGAGGTATCTTGGTCATGTAAATAGAGAAATACTTGTTACTTTGATGCTGTTTATTCAGCCTCAGGAAGCCATCTTTATAATTGGACCAGAACAAACATGGAAGGATAGGCAGGCTTTCCTGGTAATGCCTCCTTCCCCTGCCCCTTGGTAATCTAATTTTTATTGAAAGTGATTACCTTGTGCCACCTTACCTAGGATAGCCTTCTGGAAGAAGAATATGCTAAAAATGACCTGGATTTCCAGTGAATAATTAGATGAATGGCTGTGTGGGTGGTGATTCTGATTTTGTACCATAGTGGATTGAATTGGTGGTCCTGCCTCTTCACCTCATCTTCATCTTGCTCTTCATCCTTCTTCTTGCTGTGGCCCCCATGATGGGCACATTTCTCTCACCCTTTACTTTGGCTTTGATCGATGTGTTGAATCTGATGATATTACCTTGTAAAAAAACTTGCCTCGTACCTGCTGCCCTACCAGCCTGGGTTCCGAAAGGAGGTCACAGAGCATGCACACCTGTGCCAAACCCCAAATCCAAAGCCTGAAGGCAGGCTGTCCGAGTCAACTGAGTCACGGGATGACAGACCATGCTCACTGTGGTGCACTAGTGGGATTCTGAGGTTGCTGCACAGCAGATGATGACAGCACACAGCAGGCTCTGCATGAACTGTCACCCATGCCTCTGTGCTGTTGCACACACACTGAGGGCTAATAAACATAGCAATATCTTTCTTCTCTGAATGAATAAATTGTGGCTTAGAGAGGTTGAGTGACTTACTCAGAATCACTCAACGCACCTTTCTGTCTTGGGTTTTACAGTTTGAAGTCTGGCCTCAGCTGTTTTCTAAGCAGTGATTTTAGCCATGTAAACTTGTTGCTACAGATTGTAGTGATGAGACAAGCAGGCCTGCTTTTTATCCTGCCTGGATCCCACACGGCTAGCTTTACACCCAAAATAACAACACACAAATTGTATTCATTTAAACACTGCCTGGCCCATTATCTCTAGCCTCTTACTGGCTAACTCTCACATCTTGCTTAACCCATTTCTAATAATCTGTGTAGCACCACAAGGTGGTGGCTTACCAGGAAAGATTCAGCATGTCTGACCTGGTGGCTGGCTTCATGGCGACTGTCCCAGAGAGGAGAGGCATGGAGATTGCCTCACTTCCGTCTTCCTCCCAGCATTGTGTTCTGTCTACTCCACCCACCTAAGGGCTGGCCTATCAAATGGCCAAGGCAGTTTCTTTATTAACCAATGAAATCAACACAAAACAGAAGACCCTTCCACATCAATAGATGGAAAAGGTTGAGGGTGAATGAGGCTTATTGTCTTCTTCATCTAAGGGGAACAAGCCCATTCGCACTAGCTCAGAGCTCAGCCATTGCATCCTGGGTGGAATGTCACCTTTGGAGGAGCCCCCTTACGGACCCTGTGTATATGGATGTGTGGTTTTTAAATTCCAGGTCTGTAGTCTTGCCTGTGAGTGCAGGCTCTCTGGATCTGCCCAGCACCTAGTGTGTGAGCGCACGTGGTTCCTTCTAGACTGAGAATTCCCCAGTTTTCACCTGCACTCTTCAGTAATGGAGCTCAGATCTTTAATGACAGTGAGTGACACACAAGGGACATTTGCATTTACCTGAGGTAAGGCTTCTGGGAACATAGAATCCATCACTCAGGATGTACTTGGTCCTTCTGCAGAGGCCCCTGAAATTACACAACAGGATGACCCTGAGCCCCTTAGGACAGGTCATATCTGATCCCGGGTTTTAGGTGGTAAAATGCCATGTTCCCTCTTGTCAAATTTGTTCATGTCCTTCCTGATGATGACATGTCCTGTAGCCCCAGACAGACATTGCCTTGTAGCTGTGCTCTGACAGTTCTGAGCCCTACATGGAGTTTGTTTTTCATAGCTTAAAATTTATAAAGTAGGCCCTGGTAGAGATGAATAATAATAAAATTGTAAAATCAAGTTACAGCTGCAAAAACAATACTTAAAACTTAGAATTTAAAAGCCAGGCATGATGGGTGCACTCCTTTAATCCCAGTACTCAGGAGGCAGGTGGATCTCTGTAAGTTCAAGGACAGCCTGGTCTACAAAGTGAACCCACCTCCCATCTCAACAAATAACTAGATAAAATTAAGAACTTATTTCCAGAATTTTCCACTTAATACTATCAGACTGTGACTCACCGTAACTGGAACATGGAAAGTTAATTAGAGGGACCCTGTGTATTCAGGTGCTCAAATATTTCTTAGAGAGCAGTGAGGACCAAGAATGGATTCATTGTTCAGTGTCATGGAGCAACAAAGTATCACTCTCAGGGTCACAACAGGAGTCAGTAAGTTCAGATGGGAACCCTTCGCTGGGCAAGCCTGCAGGACATTACAAGGGAGTTGCCGACATAAGTCACAGGTGGACAAGCATTTCGTCAATGTTGCCCTTCAGAAGAAGCTCTTCCCACGAGGAAGGGAAGATGTTTGGTGGCCATAGCACTCCCTCTAGGACTCTTAGTGGCGTCACTGACTACCTATATGACCCAGACCTCACCCCCAACCCCTGTAATCCTCCTCCATTGCAGCTCTCTCTTGTCTCAACTTCCCCACCACCATGTAAAGTACAGTCAGAGGCTGAGTCAACCCCATGTGAAGTGCAGAGTCTGGGGACGGGCTCTCTGAAGCATGTAGCCTTTCTCTTCAGAGCCCTGTGATGGAGGACTCTCATTGTTCAATAAAGAAACTGCCTTGGCTTTTTGATAGGGCAGGATTTAGGTGGGTGGAGTAGACAGAACAGGATGCTGGGAGTGAGGCAGACACCCCAGGCAGTCGTCATGCCTCTCCTCTCTGAGACAGTCGCCATGAAGCTAGCCACCAGGTCAGACATGCTGAATCTTTCCCGGTAAGATACCACTTCGTGGTGCTACACAGATTATTAGAAATAGGTTAATCAAGATATGAGAATTAGACAATAAGAGGCTGGAACTAATGGGCCAGGCAGTGTTTAAAAGAATACAGTTTGTGTGTTGTTATTTCTGGGGCTAAGCTAGCTATGTGGGAGCTGGATGGGATGGAAAGCAGGCCTGCCCACAGCCCCTCACTACAGAATGGCGCCCAACATGGGGCTCAAACCCACGACCCTGAGATTAAGAGTCTCATGCTCTACCGACTGAGCTAGCCAGGCGGGAGCCAGGCAGGATGAAAAGCAGGCCTGCTCACAGCTCATCACTACAGCCCTGGTTTTGCAGCCATCTGAAGTCAGGTTAAAAACTAGAATCCTCTGCCCATGGAGAGCTTATTCCTGGAGGCTGACTGTTCTGAAAACAAGAAAAACATAAACCCTCTCTAAAGGTTGTTAGACTGTTGATGGAGTGTTTCACAGATTTGTCCTATCTAGCTGCTTGAATTGGTTTTTATTTCATGTACCAACTGTAGTCATATCTAGTATTTTCTGCAAGTATTTTAAAGCAGCTTTATTGATATTTATTCACATGCACTGTAGCCCATCCATTTAAAGTGGACGACATAGATGGCCAACCATGAGCGTAAACAATTCCCAAACACTCCAGTTTCTGTTACCTCTGTGAGGATAAGAAATGCTGTTCCTTTGAGCTATGCCTCATGCCTCCCTTCAGCCCTAGACTATTCTGTCTTCTGTCTTTGTGCTTTCCCTTATTCTGAGCATTTGCATGACCAGACCAGAAACATGCATGATTTTCCCAACCAGCTCCTTTCCTGTAACAGTCCTTTGGAGATGCGTCCCTGAAGGAGCATTCACCCTCTCCTTGGTTGCAGAATGCTCCGCCAGATTTTATCCACTCATCAGTGGAAATTTGGGTTGCTTGCAGGTCGGCCTGTTACTTTGCTGAGCATCCCTGTAAGAACCTTTTTGCATGGACATTTGTCCTCACTTCTCTTGGGTATAGACTTGGAAGAGAATTGCTAGGTCATAGATAACTGTTTAGCCTTTTGAGGTGCCTCTAGCCTTTTTTTCCTGAAGCAGCTGACCTGTTGAACCTTTTCCCCAGGTTTGCATGAAAGTTCTAGCTGCATCTAGCTGCAGCACATCCCTGCCAACATCTGTTAGCATCTGTGACTATATATATGTATATGTGTGTGTGTGTGTGTGTGTGTGTGTATGAAGCCATTCTAATGGGTGCAGCTTGGTTGACTGTGGCTCTGGTATCTGCTCTCTTTCCTCATTTTATAGGATTCATTTTTGAGGCTGGGTTCTGCTTTGTAGCTCATGTTGACCTAGAACAGTCTAGCCTCAAACTTGACATTCTTCTGCATCTGCCTTCCAAGCTCTGGGATTACAGATGTATACCACCATGCCTAGTTCCTTCGTCACAAGACTTTGCCTTGTAACTTGAAGTGACAGCATTATTGCTGCAATAGAAGGCAGCCTATATATCATGGAAGCACAGATTAGCCATCCACGATCTAAAGGTTCAAAAGATATAATATTCCCCAATCCAAAACTTCTCAGGAGTTGCCAAGATACCACGGTATGGGGTCCAAAGCAAGAGAGCTCACTGTGTATGCTCAGCATGAGTATATGTCCATGTGGGTACTCTGTGTGTGTGTGTGTGTGTGTGTGTGTTGTGTAGGCCAAAGGTCAACCTCAGTGTTATCTTCAGGAGTCATTTACCTTGTTTTGTGGGTCAAAGTCTCTCATTGGGCTGGAGTTCACAAGCTATACTACATAGCCTTTTTTGGTTTTGGTTCTCTCAGCCTGACATTACAAGTATGCTTTCTATGCCTGGCTTTTTACGTGGGTTCTGAGAATCAAATACAAGTCTCCATGCCTACAGATGCAAATACTTTATTGTTCTCTCTCTCTCTCTCTCTCTCTCTCTCTCTCTCTCTCTCTCTCTCTCTGTCTCTCTCTCTCTCTCACACACACACAAACACACAAACACACACACACACTGTGCTAGTTTTGAGTCAACTTGACCTGAGCTTTGTTCATCTAAGACGGGGGAACCCCAATTAAGAAAATGCCTCCATAAGACTGGCTGTAGGCGAACCTATAGGGTATTTCCTCAGTCATTGATGGGAGAGGGCATAGCCCATCATTGGTGGTGCCATCCCTGGGCTGGTGGTCCTGGCGTCTATAAGAAAGCAGGTTGAGCTAACCATGAGGAGCAAGACAGTAAATAGGATTCCTCAGTGGTCTCTGGATCAGCACCTGCCTTCAGATTTCTGCCCTGTTTGAGTTCCTGTCCCGACTCCCTTTGATGATGAACTGTGATATGGAAGCATAAGCCAAATAAGCCCTTTCCTCCCTAACTTGATTTTGGTCATGGTGTTTCATCCCAGCAATAGTAGCCCCCCCCACACACACACAGACGTGCCTGCACACATGTGCGCCCACACATGCATGCACGCCTCTCTCTCAAATCCAAAACATCATTTTCTAGCAGCAGGCATTGCAGACTGTGCTGCGGTAGCACCTGTTTGTGCTGCATGCTCTGATTGACATTTCCTGTGTTTTGGAAAACAGCAGTCTAATTCACACAAGGGTTTTAGCAAGGTGTGGCACACAGGTGGTGCATAATAAATGTCTAGCTGTCACTCTATTAATGACAAGCATGTAAAATCACGAGCTTGTCTTTGGAGAAAATCAGGTACAAGTGGAGATCAGAAGACTTTTATTAAAGAGAGTGGTGCATCTGGGTGCAGAGCAGGGGGAGCAGGAGGCTCTGGCTTCCATCCCCAGCAGTCGGGGGTGAGGAAGAAGGAGTATCCAGCTGGTTAGAAACAGATATCTGTACTGGTTGTTCCTTGTCAAGCTGACACAAACCTAACTGGGAAGAGGGAATCTTAATTGAGAAAATGCCTTGTAAGTTTGGTCTGTAGGCATCTGTAGGGCATTTTCTTGAGTAATGACTGATTGGGAGGGTCCAGCCCGCTGTGGGTGGCATTATCCCTGGGCATCTGATCCTGAGTTGTGTAGGAAATCAGGCTGAGCAAGTCCTGAGGGAAGCCAGCAAGCATCACTTCTCCATGGCCTCCATGTTTGTGATTGGATTCCTGCCCTGACTTCCCTGGATGACCGGCTGCAACTGCGAGCTGAAACAAACCCTTCCCTCCCCAGGGCAAAGCTCTCATCGTGTTTAATCACAGCAATAGAAACCCTAAGACAACATCTGGAGAGAAGTGAAAGCTGGACCACAGAGTTCACCAAGTAGGATTAACTAGAAATCCGAGGTCAGCATTCGGGCGGCAGATGTTGAGCCTGGGCCTTAAGTCTTCTTTTCATTTTCTGTGTAAAGCCCTCAAGCTTGTCTGGCGCTGTGATACCTAGGCTGGCCATTGATGCTGTCCCTCCTGGCCCCAGATCTTGCTGTGGCAACTCACACACTAAGAGGACAGCACAGAAAAGGACTCATGACCTCATGGCTTTCATCAGAGCTCATAGAGGCACAGAAACCTCAGTGTTCACCATCTCCTAGGTGATACCTAGGTACCCATTTTCTTATTGAGAACTCTTCTTGGCTCTTCATGTCACCTCTTTGCACAGATGTCCACAAGCTCTCCCTCAGTAGACAGATTACCTCATCGAAATGGGTTCACACCACCACTAGTAACAAAGAGCTTGTGAGAGATGCAGAATCCGAGGCCCCATCCTGGGCTTGCTCAGTCAGGACCCGCATCTTGAGATGCTCAGGTATTTCAAGCACCTGCTAACATTTCTGAAAGCCAAAGACTGAATATTCATCTAAAGCCCCAATGTGAGCAACTGTCTTTCCGCAGCCTCTGCTAAGTGCTGAGCATATAGAATCGAACCAGACCCCCACTACTGCCACTAGGAAGGTTCTATGTAGCCAGGGAGACAGATGAGAAACCAAAGAATCCAGACCTTCCACTGACCTTGGGGTTTTCTTCCGATTGAGAAAGTAATTGCCTTATTGATTTTTCTAAAAATGAATTGCTTTGGACTCCATGGTAGGCTGCCACGGGTGGCAGGGTCTGACAAGTGTGCTGTTTCTTTCCTGTTTGTCATCTTCCTGGTCCTTTGGGAAGCATCTCCTCCATTCACTTTTAAAGCTTCTTTTCTGGGGTATGACGGGCAATCAGTGCATACTTATATAAGCTGATGAGCTTGGAGAAAAGTATGTGCCACAAACACGCCACCACCTGCCTGATGATGGTGATGATGGCTAGTGATATAGAATAGCAGTGGTTGGTAACAGTGACAGTGGTGGTCCTGGTGATGATGGTGGTGATAGTGATGAAGATGACGATGGTAAGGATAATGGTAGTGATGATGATGATGGTAAGGGATTATGGTAGCAGTGGTGGTGGTGATAGTGGTGATAATAATAATGATGGTGGTGGTGATAATGGTGATGATGGTGGTGATTAAAGACACTCAAAGTAACATTTACTCTCTTAGATTTCTGAGTCTTATGCTCTGTTTTGCATCTCCAAAGTTTATTCACCTTGCAGAACTGAAACATTTATCTTTAACTAACACTTTTCCCACTGCAGTGGCAAAATATCTGACAGAATCAACATGAAGGAGGAAGGATTTATTTTGGTCATTGTTCCAGAAGTTGAGTCCATCATAGCAAGGAAGGCTTGGTGGAGATGGCATGGAAGGGGAGGCATGGCAGGGATACCCTGTGGGGTATCGTGAAAGGCACTTTGGGACTGGCACAGTGGGGAAGGCATGGTGGGGATGGCCCATTGGGGAAGGCATGGTGAGGGTGGTCTATTGGGGAAGGCATGGTGGGGGTTGCCCACTGGGGAAGGCATGGTAAAGAAGGTGGCCCATTGGGAAAGGCCCAGTGGGAATAACATGGTAGGAATCGTGGTGGGGCAGTTCTATTCTAATAGAATGTTAGGATGGTAGGAATTGTGGTGGGGCAGTTCTATTCTAATAGAATGTTAGGATGGTAGGAATCGTGGTGGGGCAGTTCTATTCTAATAGAATGTTAGGATGGTAGGAATCGTGGTGGGGCAGTTCTATTCTAATAGAATGTTAGGATGGTAGGAATCGTGGTGGGGCAGTTCTATTGTAATAGAATGTTTGTTAGGATGGTAGGAATCGTGGTGGGGCAGTTCTATTGTAATAGAATGTTAGGATGGTTTCTCACTGGACAGTGAAAGGAAGCAGAGAGTTTGGATTTGGAGTGGGGTCAGGCTGTGACCCTGATCGCCTCCCCAACCAGTTTCACTAGTGATTGCTCCTGCTCCAAAGTTTCCAATCTTCCAAAGCATGGCTATCTGGGGACCAGGTGTCCACCCATGTGAGGGAACATTTCACATTCCAACTTGGATAGCTGCTGTGTCTTCCTCCCTGGTCGGCTATACTCTCCTTCCATGAGCATAACTACGTTTACATTCCTAATGTGCACGTCATCTCATATTTGCTCCTATGCACTGGTCTGTTTCATCTCACATAATAGTCTCCAGGTTCATTTGTGTTGTCACAAATAGCAGGATTTCTGCTTCTTTGAAGGTTGGGTGACATTCCATTTAATGAATATACCACAACATTTTGCTTTATCCATTGCTCACTGATAAATATTTGCTTTGTTTCCATGCCTCAGATGTCATGAGCAAAGCTATGGTAGGCATGTAGATAAATTGTCAAGATCCTGGTTTCAGTTCCTGGGATCTGTAACCCAAAATGAGATTGCTGGATTGTAAGGTAGTTGTAGTTTTAGCTCTAGAGATGTCTCTGTATTGTTTTCCAGAGCAGTGATCCAGTTCCCTGCCCATACACAGCATACATGTCTCCGTTTCCACACATTACTCTTTGCTAACAGTTACCTTAATTGTGTTTGCTTTGTATTTCTCCAAAGATTAATCATGGTGATCTCCTTTGTGTCTCTTGGTTTCTTTGCATAAATGTCTGTTCTGCTCCTCTGCTCTGTTTTTTAAAAGCTAGGTTGGGTTAGAATGGTTTTGACTACTAAGTTGTAGGAGATTTTTGAGACAGGGTCTCTCGCTAGAGCCCTGGCTGACCAGCAGCTTGCTGTGTAGACCAAGCTGGCATCTGCCACCCAACTCTTGGAATTCCAGACTTGCACTACCTTTCCTGGATGAGTTCTCTGTATATCTCAAATTGAAACGGAATACATGCAGGTTGCAGGGCCTGTAATTTATTCTGTTCCATGGGTTGGTCTTCCATTTTTCTGTGGTTTCCTTTGCTGTGCTGTAGAGCTCTGATGGATACAAGTGATATCCTACATGTAGCCCTTTGCCCCAGAGTCTGGCTTGTGGGTCAGTCTGCCTTCCCCACTAGACGGTACCCATCATGGAGCATATATAATAAACTGGACAGACCTTTACCCACAATGCCTTTGTCCTTCATTATTGCTTATTGTTTCCACAGAGAAAAAAGTTACTCTTGATTCTTTCTTTTTTACAGACCTTTACCAATGCACTACAAGATTCTAGAATGACAGGTGTAACATTGGTGCTCTCGTGGGTCCTGAGTGAAGGGTCTGGCTTGGTATGATGGCAGTGGAAAAATAAGTGAGGTGCTAACTTCTGCTTAGCAGCTCCCCAATGCCAGGTACCACACCCCAGAGGCATGGGTGTGGCTTTATCCTCACACTCCACAGAAGGGACAGGAAACCCAGAGAAGCTAAGGAAGGTACCCAGGATCACACAGATCACACTGAAAGCAGCCTGGCTCCATGGGCAAACCCCTCATGTCTTTAACGTGTTATTCTTGGGGATGGGGGCATGGCTCAGACAGTGAAGAGCTTTCCTTGAACATACAAGACCCATGTTCAAGGCCCAGAATTCACATAAAAAGTCCATAATAATTGTACCACCATATAATCCCAGCACTGGGGAGGCAGAGACAGGCAGATCCCTGGGACTCAGTGGCCACTCTCTAAACTTGTTTTTGCACTTCAGGTCAGCTAGGGACTTGTAACAAATTGGACCTCTCCTGAGGAACAACACCTGAGCCTGTCCTATGGTGTCCATATGCATGCATGCATGCACATCCACACACATACACACACACACACATGCACACACTCAGGCATGCACACCGATAATGAAGATGTCTCTTAAAATCTTTTACCCCAAAATATATCACAAGATTTTTATGAGTTTTTTTTTCCAATTTCCCTTTGATTTTGGCTGATCTATAAAAATATAATTATTTCTTGTTTACAAATTCTTTTTTATTTTCAGGTATGTATATGTGTCTATGTGTGGGCATGTGCATGCATGTTCAGGTACCCATGGAGGTTAGAACAGGGCATCAGATCCATGGAGCTAGAGTTACAGATGATTAAAAACTCAGGGTCAGAAATTGGGGTTCAACCTGAAGATCAAAAAAAGCAAAATCACCAGCCACTGGCTCTTACCTCGACCTCAGTTCAAAAATGGTGATCCTGCCTTCAGGAATCTCAGAAGAAGACTATGTGTTGAGAGCTGTTTCCTCCCATTATATAATCCTCTCTAGGGCTGGGATTAAAGGTGTGCACCACCCAATTTCTAAGGTAACAAGTGTGGCTACTGGGATTAAAGGTGCATATCATTCTGGCTACTGGGATTAAAGGTGTGTGTTACCATGACCTGATCTCTTAGGCTGACCAGTGGGACTGTTTTACTCATAGATCTTCAGGCAGGCTTTATTTATTAAAATACAATTGAAATACCACTACAGTTAGGAGCCTCCTGATGTGGGCCACTGGGAACCAAACCCTACCCTCTACAAGAACAGCAAAGTGATGAGCTGCGGGCCACTTCCCACTGCCCAGCTCTCGGCCGCCCAGCTAGCTCAGTCGGTAGAGCATGAGACTCTTAATCTTAGGGTCAAGGGTTCAAGCCCCACATTGGACGCCATTCTGTAGTGATGGGCTGCGGGCAGGCCTGCTTTTCGTCCCGCCCAGCTCCCGGCCGCCTGGCTAGCTTATTCCCCGAAATAACAACACACAAATTGTGTTCATTTAAACACTGCCTGGCCCATTAGTTCCAGCCTCTTATTAGCTAATTCTCACATCTCTTGCTTTAACCCATATCTAATAATCTATGTAATACCACACCCATATCTAATAATCTATGTAATACCACGAGTGGTGTCTTACCAGGAAAAATTCAGCATGTCTGAACTGATGGCTGGCTTCATGGCGACTGGCTCAGAGAGGAGAGGCATGGTGATTGCCCGAGGCATCTGCCTCACTTTCCTCTTCCCAGCATTCTGTTCTGTCTACTCCACCCACTTATGTTCTAACCTATTAGGCCAAACAGTTTTTTATTAATTAATCAATGAAATCATCAGATAGATAGAAGACACACCTACATCAGCAAAGCACTCTCAACTGCCATGCCATATCTCCAGTCCCTAGTGTTCTTGTATATTAATGTTGTACTCTGTAACCTTTCTAAGTCCACTTATTAGTTCCTGGGCCTTTTATTTTATATTATTTTTTGATTATTGATCCTATAAGAATCTTCTATGTAGACTGATGCTACCTGCTCTTGAAGTTAGTTTCTGAATTCTGTGCTTCTTTTCAAGATGGCTGCCTCTTCTTTCCTTTTCTAGTCTTACCTTTGGGGAAAAGTGATTCGGCCTTTCTCTCCTGGACTACTATGAAGATTGTGGGGTGTTTTTATAGATGTTTAGCAAATAGGGGGCACCTCTTCTATTTCAAGCTTGCCTAGAGTTTCTGCCACAAATGGCCAATGGATTCTGCAAATGCTTCTTTTAGCATGAGTGTGTTTTGATGGGATTCTGTGTGTCTACTCTTTTTCTTAATCTAAAAATATAGTGAATTTCATTATGATTTTAGCTGTAGAAACAACATTGCTTTCCTGGAACAAGCTCTACCTGATCACAATCTTTTTACATGATGTCGTTGTGAGTTACTAAGATGCTGTGTTTTTACATCAAGATTTACAAAAGACATTGGTCTGGATATTTTTATTATTGTTTTTCAAATTACCTTTAGTTTTTGCTCTCAGGTTAATTCTTGTCTCAGAATTTGTTGAGAGGTACTTGTTCTTCTTTAGTTTTCTGAGTTTTGTATAAAACTAGTATTATCTTTCTTAACATGTTACTGGATTTTTCAGTAAAGACATATGAGCTTAGCCTTCTTTGTGAGGAGGATTTTGGCTATAAATTCAAATTATTTGCTTTATGACTATTATGGACACATATTTATTGTTGCACAATCTTTTATAATTTATGTCTTGCAAATAAGATTTTTTATCACACCTAAGTGTTAAATTTGTCATTGTATTAATATTCCTTGTTGGCCACTGACTGCAGGTAGACTGGATGACAGCCATTCACTTATCCATATTGGCAGCTATGTCTTCCTGCTTTTTCTTTTCCCATTTATTGATGTTATTGATTTACTGATAATCTTTAAAGATCCAGCATGAAGTTTTCATATTTTTTTCCTGTTTTTTCTCCTACCTATTTTTTTCTGTTTATTTGTTTAAGTTTTCTGTTCTTGTTCTAGGTTTTGAAGTTTAAAATCCAGGACATAAAACCTTCATTCTGAGAGAGAGAGAGAGAGAGAGAGAGAGAGAGAGAGAGAGAGAGAGAGAGAGAGAGACTGTGTGTGTAATGTGTTTGTGAGTCAGAGAACAACTTGAAGAAATTGGGTCTCTTGGTTCTGGGGATTGATGGAGGAGGATCATCTGTCTATGTGTTACTTTCATTGGTTAATAAAGAAACTGCCTTGGCCCTTTAATAGGACAGAAAATTAAGTGGGAGGAGTAGACAGAACAGAATTGTGGGAGAAAGAAAGCAGAGTCAGGCAGATGCCTCAGGCAGTCGCCATGCCTCTCCTCTCTGAGATGGATGCAGGTTAAGATCCTTCCAGGTAAGCCACCACCTTGTGGTGCTATACAGATTATTAAATATGGGTAAAAGCAAGATATGAGAATTAGCCAATAAGAGGCTGAAACTAATGGTCCAGGCAGTGTTTAAATGAATACAATTTGTGTGTTGTTATTTTGGGTGTAAAGCTAGCCGTGTGGAAGCCAGGCAGAACACAGCCCACTGCTCCTTCTACAGTGGATCAAACTCAGGTTGTCAGGATTATTGTCAAGGACCTTTACCCACTGAGCTATACCACTGGCCTTTTGCGTATTTATTTTTCTTTCTTTCTATTTAAGTATATATGTGTATGCTTGTGTGGGTACATGCCAACGTGTGCAGGTACAGGTGCGGTAGAGAAGAGAGTTGTCAGATTCCCTGGGGCTGGAGTTACAGGAGGTTTGCTAGTCGCTTGATGTGGCTGCTGGGAACTGAACTCGGGTCCTCTGGAAGAGCAGCAGATGGTCTTAACACGAGGGCCCTCTCGCTGACCCTCTATTCTTGTCGAATGTCAGCTTTTATCAGAGTTTGCTCTCGTGTAGAGGCTGGCACAGCTGCTGCTCATAAATCCTGACATGCTGTGTTTCATTTCCATTCAGCTCATAATGTTTTTAACCTTTATAGCCTCTCCTTTGATCCACAGATTAAATATAGACTCGTTCTTTCAATTCCTAATTAATACTTGAGAGTTTCCAAGCATCCCTCTTTTATTAACTTCAAATTTAGTTCTATTGTAGCTTAAGAACGTAGTTTATGTTACATAAATGTGTTTACATTTGTTGACTTTATGCTGGTGCTGGTCCTGTATTGAGTGATTTGTCTCTATTGCGTTTATTTGCATTGTTTGCTTTGACTCTCAGGTTGTGAAGTAGGCTGTGGACACATTATCTTTTTTCTAGATCATGGGATAAGAGCGTGTCATTTCCCCATGAACTGTGCCATTTGCAATGGGTTCTTAACAGTCTTCTATCTAAAGAAGTTCCTTATATTCTTTTGTTTTGTAGGCAGTTTGGGGGAGGTGAGATTAAGACAGTCTCCTATGTAACCTGAACTGACCTAGAGCTTGCTCTGTGGACCAGGTGAGCCTTGAACTCACAGTGATCCTCCTGTTTCACCTTCACAGTACTGGGATCATAGGTCTCTATCACCATGTGTTATACTATGCAGTGCTGGGAATGAAAGCCGGGCTTCCTGCATGTTAGGCAAGCTCTCTACCATCTGAGCCACATCCCCCAGACCTAAGAAGTCCCTTCTAGTTTTAATGCTGATCTTCTTATTATGACTAAGTATTGGTTGTATTAAATGCTTTTTTATTAATATGTTGGGGGTTGTTTCTACTAATATAGTCAGTGATTCTTTTTGAATGTTAAATGGCATATTTTGAAGTTAAACCTTACTTACTTAGTTACACATTTTATTGCCTGCTAATGTTTTGTTCGGGATTTTTGTGTCAGTTTCCACGAGCGTTACTAGCTTTTCCATGTTCTTTGCTTGTAATATTCTTGTCCGTTTGCTCTCATCACAAACAGGGAGCATCCCTTTCAAATATCTTTAATCAACAGATCATAGCCATGCCCATCGGTGGAGTAATGTATGGTCTTTTGCTAGATTTACCGATTATAGAAGGGTTAAGCCAAGCTGGTTAGTACATGTTAATTTTACCCTCTGAAAGGCCTTGCTCTATGTTGCCACTCAGTGGTCCAGCAGATGCTCAGTCTTAGTCTGTCTGAAACTTTGTATCCTTTGCTGGCAACTCTCTACTCCCTCCCTTCTTATGCCCACCTTCTCTCCAATTTCTGCTAGCCATCCCTCTAAACGAGTGGTTCTCAATATGTGGGTCATGACCCTTTCATAGGAGTTGCACATCAGATATTGTGCATATCCGAATATTTACATTATGACTTATAACAGTAAGAAAATTACCGCTATGAAGTAGCAACAAAAATATTTTTGTGGTTGGGGGGTCACTACACCATGAGGAACTGCATTAGAGGGTTGCAGCATTGGGAAGGCTGAGAACCACAGCTAAGCTCTACTTCTGTAAGAAAGCCTTCCTTTTGACTGCCTATGTAAGTGAGGACAGTGACATTTGTATTTCTATGCCCAGTAGATTTCATGAAGCATAGTGCCCTCCAGTCCAAGTCCATCCATGTTTTCAAGAATGATGCATCTCCCTCTTTGTTGTGGATGGATACTATTCTCTTTGTGTGTGTGCGTGTGCGTGTGTGTGCGTGTGTGTGTGTATGTGCTTTTAAGATTACTTCATTTGTTGACAGGGGTGAAGGGGTGAAGTTAAGTCCTTGTCTTGGGTGTTGTGGATGGTGCTGCAGAGAGCTTGGGAACTCAGATGTCCCTTCAACATGCTGGTTTTGGTTCCCCTAGATAATTACCCAGGAGTGGGCCATACAGCTTTTTGCTGACATGCAAGAGGATTTAACTGTATTTTATTTTTTTAAAAAAAAAAAAAAAACTATAGGACTGTTCAGGTTTTCTGTTTCACTTTACTTCAGTTTTTTGTAGGGAGGGTGAAACCAAAATTCCCCATTCAGAGTGGCAGTACTTGGTAGCTGCAATGCTGAGGGTCCTGAGCCAGGCTTTCTTTTAGCCCACCCGTGGCCATTAGACAAGTCTAGAAAGGTATCTTGATAGTTTAGTGTTCACATGTGTGGGCCTTTCACTTTGTATACATTCTGTTATCAGAGCTGTGTATGTGTGAGGTGGGCTGTGTGCTACAGTGCCTGCTACAGCGTCCTTTGGTTAAAAGCCCACTATTGAATTAAATTGGGTTGGAAATAAAGTTTGCCTGAGGTCTCCCAATAGCCTTCTCCCAATAGGGAAAGCTATATGTTGTCGTTACTAGATTCACAGTGCTGGGATTACCCTGCAGCTAAGATATCTTCCTAGAAATTACTGTGATCTCCCAAAAAAGAACTCAGACCAAGAACTTTCTGAAAGCTGAAACCATTGAAAATAGCAGATGACTCAGAACCCAGAGGATTTCCCAAGAGTCCGGATAAGGGACTAGCAACATCAAAATCAAACAGAAGGAAGGCCAGTCCTGAGTCCCTGAGCTAAAGCCATCTCCTAAGGGAGGATGCTTTACACCCTGAGCAGCACCCTGCCTGGCTATTGCTCCAGGGGCCAATCAGAGCATCTCTTGCTGCTCAGTCAATAGGTGAGCTACCTCTGGTTGGGTTCATACCCAAATATTGGGGTATGAACTCTAGACACTTGATGGTCTTTGGGACTACCAAAGTGTTGGCTCTGATAGGTGACTCCTAGCCTAAGGGACACAGACTATGTCTTTCGTACCTGCCATTTCTCTCTCATCTGGCATCTCTTGTTTCCTTCTTCTTCCTCTCTTCATTACAGTCTCCTCTGCTCTCTTTTCTCACTGTCCCCCTTCTCCATTCTCTCCGTTTCCCTCTCCTTCCCCCTCTCCCACAGTCTTCCTTACTCTGCTCATGCATATTCTGATCCCCAGCCACTCCAGACCTTCCTCCCCACTCCTCCAGCTTCCTTTCTTGTCATGAAACAGGACCTTGGAGAAGGTTGCCAGGATACTGGGATAAAATAGCCATAGAAATGGGAATCCTGCATTCTGGAAGAAGGGACAGAATTGAAACAGACTATTAGATGTCAAACCAGACCCTTCAGGTACAGGCAGCTCTTCTGATTTTGGAAGAAATTACCAAGGGTCTGTGTCCACACTGCTTAAGCAGGAATAGTCCTAAAACTGCCTTCCTGCATAGTAAATTTACCAGATACCTTTGCCAAGTACAATCTACAATGCAGGATGCAGGCCTGCAGTTACAGAGACAGCCACTGGGGGAAGCAGTGTATTTGGGGTAGCTAAAAACATTTGTGTTTGTGTGTGTGTGTGTGTGTGTGTGTGTGTGTGTGTGTGTGTGTGTGTGTTATACATATCTATGGATGGATGGATGGATGGATGGATGATAGATTTTTCTTCCTTTTAGGAACACTTCACCAAAGTACAACTATCATTCAGCTGCTCCAAAATCAAGCCTTCAGATTCAGAACAGAACAATGGGGACCCCAGCCCCCCTTACATCTTCCCTCAGATTAAGATTTTGGTGGACTCTGTACTATACACCAGGCTTACTCCTCTGGTAATGATAGGAAGAAAACTTGCCTTCAGAGCCTCCTGGGTTCCTGGCTCTGCTGCTTCCTTCTCTGAGCAGGGACTTCAAACTGGTTCCTTTGGGAGATTTTTACTCATTGGCTGTTAGCAGAAAAAACAACATACCTAAATGCCCTTTTTGGACCATATACATATGTATAAACTTTACATGCTAACAACCTCTCACCACATTTTTCTCCCACTCAGATACAAGAACCCGAGCTGCAATTATGTTCATAGCAACAGTAGTTGTCATAGTCAGATCCTGGAAACAATCTAAATGCCCCTTGACTGAAGAATGGATACAGAAGATGTGGTACATTTACATGATGGAGTACTACACAGTGGGAAAAATGATTATCCTGAAATTTGCAGGCAAATAGATGGATCTAGAAAACATCATATTGAGTGAGATAACTCAGAAAGACAATTATCATATGTACTCACTCATAAGTGACTTTTAAACATAAAGCAAAGAAAACCCAGCCTACAATTCACAATCCCAGATAACATAGACAACAAAGAGGACCCTAAGAGAGACATACATGGATCTACATGGAAAGTAGAAAAAGAGAAGATCTCCTGAGTAAGCTGGGAGCATGCGGATTATGGGAGAGGGTAGAAGCAGAGGAAGGAGGAAGGGAGGGGAATATAGAAAAATATGTAGCTCAGTAAAAATAATTTAAAAAAAAAGAACCCAAGCTGTATAGTGGTGACGCGGGCCTGGATTCCCTGCTCTTGAGAGGATGGCATAGGAGGATTGTGAGCCAGCTGCAGCTACACAGACCTAGACTTCAAAACATTGTGTGGGGGCTGGAGAGATGGCTCAGTGGTTAAGAGCATTGCCTGCTCTTCCAAAGGTCCTGAGTTCAATTCCTGGCAACCACATGGTGGCTCACAACTATCTGTAATGAGGTCTGGTGCCCTCTTCTGGCCTGCAGACATATACACAGACAGGATACTGTATACATAATAAATAAATAAATAAATTAATTAATTAAATGTGTGTGTGTGCGCGCGCGCTCGTGTGTGTGTGTGTGTGTGTGTGTGTGTGTGTGTGCATGTGTTTGTGGAAAGAGAGGACCAATGCCCAGAGGTTGTCCTCTGGTCGTAACACCCACCCTATGCCATACAGAAGCCCACGCACACACACACAGACAAATAAATGAAATTTAGTTTTTAAAAAGGTGAGGACTGATACCCAAGATTGACTTCCAGCTTCCAGACACAGCCAAGCTTCTCTGGCACGGTGGCAGGCGCCTTCTCCCAACGCCCAACGAGCCATCTCACTGAGCCACTTTATTTAGAGAAAACACTTCTACTCATACTTCAAGCCTTTAGCATGTCTACTTTTATCTTATTGTCTATGTAAAAACCATAGCTCTAATATTAAAAGGACTAGGAGACAGTTTATTCTGCAGCCCTTTTGAGTGATTATGGACTGGGAACACAGATTTAGGTTACCCCAACTTCCATGCTTCAACATGGAAGCAGTTTCATGAAGTTTTATAGTTTTACATAACAAAGAGAAGGCATAAATCAAGGCAAATTTAAAATGCATTGGTGGGTATATCATGGAGGCCACTCCAGCAAGACGGGGAAGGTTTTTCTATAAGCCTAAGATGCCACCGTCTCCACCGCTCTGTTTTTATACTTTTTCTCCAGTCATCAGAATGGCCCCCTCCTTCCTTTACTGATTTTAAATTTCTGACTCACAGTTGGTGTGACTCGCAGCACAGAGACGGATTGAATTCTTCATAAAAGCTCTATTATCAGGGGGGACTAGAGAGATGCCTCATCTGATGCTCTTGCAGAGGATCGAAGTTCAGTCCCCAGCATCCACAGGTACTCACAACCATCTGTAACTCCAGTACAAGGGGATCTGGTGCCTTCTTCTGATCTCCACAAGCACCAGGAAGATACACAGGGCACTTAAAAACATGAGGCAAAACACTTCTACACATAACGTAAAAACAAATATTATGCTGGGCAGTGGTAGTTCACACCCTTATTCCAGCACTTGGGAGGCAGAGTCAGGTAGATCCCTGTGAATTCAGAACTAGGCTACAGAGCTAGTTCTAGTACACCAGAGCTGTTACACAGAGAACCCCTTCTCAAAACAAAACAAATAAAAAACTATAAAAGAAAAGAAACCTTTTATCAGTGGGCCGGGGAGATAGAGCATCAGGTAAAGATGGTTGCCCCACAAACTTGAGGACCTCCATTTGATGACTATAGCCTACCATACGAGACAATTAAGTTCTGAAAGTAACCCGCTCACCACTACCCCCTCTCTCTCACCCTCTCTCCCCCACCCTCTCACCCCACCCCTCACTCCCACCCTCTCACCCACCCCACCCCCTTACCCTCACCCTATCACCCCCACCCTCACCTCCACCTGCTCACCCCACCCTCTCAACCCCACTGCTCACCCCCACTCTCTCTTCTCTACCCACTCACCCCCACATACTTGTACTTACAAACATACACCTACACACTAACACGTAAGAATCCTTGTAAAAATTTTATTACCAAGATCTTATACCTTAGGCCTAAAATTTCGGATTTTCCCTCTGAATGTTTAAAATATTAAGAGCACTTGGCTAGGTGAGACTTTAACAGGTGAATCAATAGTGAGTTTTTCCAAGGACCACAGGTTTCTGGGAACAGAATTGCTGCAAAGGCCCTGGGCAGCTCCGACCTGCTCTTCCTCTGAGCCAGCTTGTTTGTTTGTCTGGACATCAAATTGTCTCATCACAGCACACTGGGCTTCCTTTGTGACACCAAAATTCCTAAAGTGTCTTTGGCCACCGTCCAGCCTTCCAAATATTAGTCACACAGCAGATACTCAGACAGTCCCCAAGTCAGCACTCTGAGACCTTTGCTATTTGCATAGAAATTAGATTTCACAAACCATCAAAGTGAAAACAAGTTTCATAGCCCATGTCCACAAATGCCTCTCCACCATAAGTAGATGTAAACTTAGCCTCCAAACACTGCCTTTTAATGCCATCAGTGTACGATGCCCAGGACACCAAGGAAGGAATTACATACAACCTGGCATCCTTCACTGCCATAATGGAGACTTTTCCCTTGATGGCAGCTTCCCTAAGCATGACTTTGCTTAGGTCTGAATTGAAGGTCTTTTACATTGTTGCATCATCCAAATTAGATTGGCTTTGGATTTTGAGTCTGTAATCTATTTTTAAACACCAGCAGGTATGAAAACCCACACCACTTTTGGTGACAGGAAAACGCATTGCCACCAACACAAGCGTCAGGAATGATCACAGTTCATAATTCTGTCCTGTCACTTTTAATTTGCTTACTAGTTTATGTTTAACCAGGTAACTAATATGTGCTACAAACTGGGAATATTGAAGTCTGATGGTTTGCCTGAGGACAGGGGCAGAAAATAAGGAAAAGCAGAGGTCACCAGGAAGCTCGTGGGAACAGAGTGACTGTCATCTGAACTGGGTCTCAGCAGGAGGAAGCAGTATTCTGGCATCCCAGCTAGAGGTTGTGCATTGTGCTTATAGAAAAGGAGTTTAATCCAAGGGAACTTGAAGTGACAGGGCACAACGCCAGAATGCCACCTTCTTCATGTGTGTGCGGAAACACTGATTTCTTTGGGTTATCTGAGAGGTTACCATGAGGCCAGGAATGTGTTAGTGTGCCTAGATCTTCCATTGACTCCTTCCTGCCCACTACCTTCCTCTGTTTTGTTCTGGGCCCAGAACATTGACCCTGGAGGGTGACTGTAGCTGCAGGCACCATGACACTAGCTCTTTGACAGTATGGAGAAATGGAGGCCCCAGCAAAACCAAAGGCAAAGGAGAGGCTTGTCACCATACCTAGTAGAAACTATTGCCTTTCTCATGGTTGAGGATGCCACTTCCTCTCCTGACCTGCCAAGCTAGGCTGACTGTGCCTTCTTCTATTGCCCCTCATCCCAGGTGCTGGGGTCTCTGTGTTGCCCCTGTGCTGGTTTGAATGAAAATGATCCCTATAGTCCCATACATAAATAAATATGCATGCTTAGTCATCAGTTGGTGAACTGTTTGGGAAGTATTAGGAGGTGTGGCCTTGTTGGAGGAGGTGTGTCACTGGGGATGGACTTAGAGCCCACATGAAGCCCAGTGTCTCTCTGCCTGCTGCTTGAAGATCAGAATATGAAGCTCTCAGCTACTGCTCCAGTGCCATGTATAACTGCTTCCCACCATGTTGATTATGGACTAACCCTCTGAAACTGCAAGCAAACCAATTAAATGCTTTCTTTTATAAGAGTTGCTTTGGTCATAGCATCTCTCTTCACAGCAATAAAACAATAACTAAGATACTGTCCTTGAATTCTCTGTACTCCTTCATTGCCGGTTTCTTTCAGAAGGTCCTCAGTGTCCGGAGTGGCCTATAAATCATCTATATCCTTCTAGACTTCAACCCTGGAAACTATAAAGGGGTCTCAGCTCTCATGTGGCCCATCATCCAGTCACCTTGAACTTGATGAAGCTAGAGAATGACTGGATTCACTTTTAGAAGAATTATTATCTCTCTCTCTCTCTCTCTCTCTCTCTCTCTCTCTCTCTCTCTCTCTCTCTTTCTCTCTCTCTCTTTCTCTCTCTCTCTCTGTGTGTGTGTGTGTACAAGTATACAGATGTTTTGTAACCCTGGAATTTAATTTACAGGTGGTTATGAACTGGGGACAGGAATGGTGCTCTGAAGTTACCAGGTCCTCTGAAGTGGAAGTCAATGCTTTTAACACTTGGCCATCTCTCTGAGCCAAGATTTGGATGGAGGGACAGATGCCGAGAAAGAGGCTGTTGCTGTAGTCCTGGTAACAGGTACAGCAGTGAAAGAGTCACCCAGAGAACAATGTGAGAGGTCAGACATGGTGAATGGGAAAGAACCATGCAGGTTGGTACTCACATCCTGGTCACCATTCCTGAGCTGCTGTGGGAAAATGTTTTTGTACACTGTAAGATTTGTCACTTGTATTGGTTTAATAAAATGCTGATTGCCCAGTAGCCAGGCAGGAAGTATAGGCAGGATGACCAGAGAAGAGAAATCTGGGAAGAGGAAAGGCTCAGTCTGAAGTTGTCACCCAGACACAGAGGAAGCAAGATAAGAATGCCTCACTGATGGCTAACATAAACAGTAATTATGTGCTAATTTAAGTTTTAAGAGCTAGTTAATAATGAGCCTGAGCTTATAGGTCAAACAGTTTATAATCAGTATAGTTTCTGTGTGTTTCGTTGGGACTGAACAGCTGTGGGACTAGGCAGGACAGAAACTCTGTCAACACTGAGCTCGTAATCCAGAAGAAATTTGACAATAAGAAGAAATACTGATTTAGGTATTGACCACATTTGGTATGTCCTGCTTGAGAGTCATCTGGTGGGGTATCTAGGTGGTTTGGGGTGTCTGGGGAGACTTCAGGGTAAGAATTATAGGTAGGCATCATTGGGCATGAAGCTGAGCATATGGTTGAGATAGCTAATAAAGAAGGTATTACATTGGGTATCAAACAAGTCCCCCTGGGGATACTACCAGAACAATGGCATATATGCATGGTCCTTGAAAATGTTTAGGGTAGATCTACATAAGCCCATCATAAGCTGAACATATCTGAGTTCTAGAAATGTTTAATATACCTACCCTACTAGACAGTCTGGCTTAGCCCAGCTACCTCCAGTATTCTCGGGATGCTGACAGTAGCCTATTGTGAGACTGTCTGACCAATCCTACTCCAAAGTAAAACACTGTACATCTGGGCAGCTTAGGAAATGGTGTTGAATAACAGTGACCATACGAACACACTTTTACCATAATGTAAAAACTGTGATATCTTAATTTTGTAAGTAGGGTTTGTACATACAGGACATGCAGTAAGAGGGCCCATACACCACCACTCACCTCAGACAAAGAAAGCAGTTGAAATTTTTAAATAAAAATTGTTTTATATTTATTTTATTTTACATGTACAAATGTGTGCCTGCATGTGCCTGTATACCATGTGTGTGCTTGGTGCCTTCAGAGGCCAGAAGAGGGCATTAGATCTCCTGGAACTGGAGTTACTAACAGTTGTGAGCCACCATGTGGGTGCTAGAAACAAAACCCAGGCTCTACAGAAGTGCACCCAGTGCTCTTAACTGCTGAGCCATTTCTTCAACCCCAGCAGTAGGGATCTTGTGCCACTCACATATCCAAGAAATCTCACAGAATCTGTCTTGTCATTTGTGTACATGTTTGGGAGCAAGGATAGTTCATTATCTATTCATTTCCAATGTGAGTTGTTTTAAGTCCACAACTAAGCAGTGTTGCCTAAGAGATTGTTAGATGAAATGTGGAATCTGGGATGTTGGAGGAGGCTCCATCCAAAAATTCCTCCAGTGCAGAATCATCACTAGCCTGCCATTGCTCTATTGGGTATTCTCTGCTGTAGCTCTCCTGTCCTTCTCTGCTCTCTCTGTATTGATTAGTTCCCCTGGCCTTGGCTTCCAAACATACTCTACCACTTCCCCAGTCTCCCTCTGAAATTGGTATTTTGAGATACTGAAAGAGGAATAACATTGTTTAACATCTGCATTGCCATCTGTGGTGGGGTGAGAAATGGGGTGCCCATCACACCTGTGTCTTCTGCATCTGTCTTTGGGGATAAAGGTTTGCCAAGCAGCCCAGTTACTTACTGCAGTGGGACACAGAGCTGAGGGAGGACACTGAATATATATCCTCACAGTGGCTTCAAAACTATAGTATGTTTTGATAAGGTAGCCAGGGCCACCCACCTGGATGCTATGGGGGTTGGATCTATGTCTCTTCCTGTGCTAAGGGAGCAGGGCAGGGAAGGGAAGGGATCGTTATTCAGATAGATGTTATTACTGCTGAGCAAGAACACAGAGGCATAGGTGGCTTGCATACTGCAGAGGATCACAGGAGTTTTGGAAGAAGGTTGGAACTAAGCATACAGGGCCACCATTCACTTCTTACTTCCTGAATTTCATTTTTACACTGAAAGAAGTGACCTGGAGGTTGAGAACACTTACCATTTCCCTGAGCCCAGAATGTCTCAGATAATTTAAGAAAAGCATTTGGTGGCTAGGGATAGAGCTCAGTGGAGAGCATATGGGGGAGAGAGGTCCCAGGTTCAATACCCAGCACTGCAAAAGTAAAGGGAGTGATGAGAATGGAGGGAAGAAGAAGGATGAAGGAATGAAGGGAAGGAGGGCATAAATGGAGATCGCACTTTCGTTTTCTGGCTGCCCAGACTGGAATAATCACCCCCAAACTATATTAATTACTATACTATTTGGGCAATGGTTCAGGCATATTCTTAGCTAACTCTTAAATTAACCCATTTATATTACATCTTAAATTAACCCATTTATATTAACCTGTGTATCGCCACAAGGAAGTGGCTTACAGGTAAGGTTCTGGTGTCCTTCTTCGGCAGCTACATGGCATCTGCCTGACTCTGCCGTCTTTCTCCCTACCTATATTCTGCTCTACCATAGGCCAAAATAGCTTCTTTATTAACCAATGGTAATAAAAAAAATATTCACAGCATACAGAGGGGAATCCCACATCAGAGGGAGCAGCAGGGAGGCAGTTCACATGTGCGGTGTGTGCTCCAGGTACCTTCTGGCTTACAGACAGTCTCATTCAGTCCTAAGAGCTGCAGTGCTTGGGTCCACGGGGCGCAGGAAATTTGGTCCCTTGCTCTAAGTCACAACCATCAGTAGTAAGGCTGGGACTCAAATCCAGTCGGCCACCTCTAAGGTCACCGTTAGCCCTCACCTTCCTCTGTGCTTAGCCCCACTCTCCCCACCTCACAGTCTAGCACAGAAGCTGAACCTGCACAGAAAAAGATTATAACATGTCAGGCCATGCTTTACTGGTCCTAGGAGTGTGTTTTACTCTCAGAACACCTGTGTAAGCATCTTGCTGTGGAGCTCCATGGTGAACTTTGGCCTCAGTAAGCTGTCAGTGCAGGGCCCAGTCTTACCTTAGCAATTGACTGCTGGTCTCCGTCACCCTGCATCTAACTCCGCTGACTATTTCTGCCCCCTGGACCTTGATCTCTAGTCCCTCTGGGTTTTTTTTTTTTTTTTTTTTTTGGTTTTTTCGAGACAGGGTTTCTCTGTAGCTTTGGAGCCTGTCCTGGAACTAGCTCTTGTAGACCAGGCTGGTCTCGAACTCACAGAGATCCGCCTGCCTCTGCCTCCCGAGTGCTGGGATTAAAGGCGTGCGCCACCACCGCCCGGCCCTCTGTTTTTTTAATATTTACTTATTATGTATACAATATTCTGTCTGTGTGTCTGCCTGCAGGCCAGAAGAGGGCATCAGATCTCATTACAGATGGTTGTGAGCCACCATGTGGTTGCTGGGAATTGAACTCAGGACCTTTGGAAGAGCAAGCAATGCTCTTAACCGCTGAGCCATCTCTCCAGCTCCATAGTCCCTCTGTTTTTTTTTATAGCTGTGGCCTGCCAACCCCTCTCCTCCACCCTGCTGGCCCTGGTTCTTCCAGCTTTACCATAAGTGCAGCTGGCCTTGCTTCTTCACACGTCTGAACCTCCAGGTATGGTCAAATTCATTCCCTGACCCATCTATAAGAAGGCATCCACACACAAGACCTGCACAGTGCACTCAGAGGGCAGAAGAGCCATGGGCTGCGATTGTACCCCACCTCCCTGAACTGAGGAAACTCAGATGAGAGCAAGGGAAAGACACAAATGACCCGCATGATGACACAAGGGGAGGGCAGACACCAGTAGAGCTTAAAACGGTAATACCGGTCTGGAAGCTTCTGGTTCTCCCCACGTCTTGCTGATGGTGGTGGGAGGCAGAGGCACCTGCTGACTTGTTAATTGCATGATGGAATCAGGAAACAACTAAAATAAACAGTCACTCTTGAAGGAGGAGAAGGGGCATGATAGGGGGTAGGAGGACTAAAAGTGCCACATGGGCCTGATGGAGCCGACTCTTTGACTTTGGGGCTTCCAACCCTGACTCTTGCTTCTTGCCGGGGTGAAGCACCTTGAGGACTACACTTACCTGTGAGCCCTTTGCCATAAATTCTTGTAGCAGAGCTCGTCACATTGCTTTTAGGAGAGTAAGGCTGTTTGGCTCATGTTCCAAATAGGCAAACTTCACCTTTATTGGCCAGGACTGACATATGGGGAAGCATAAGATTAGGTGTACAAAGCGCTGACTCTCACTGGAATATGGAGGCTGTACCTGGTGTAAGGTCTGTTTTCCCTCTCCACCCATAGCACGCTTCTCGATGGAGGACTCCCATCTCCACCTGCCCCTCTTCTGGTGGTTCAACCAGGAGTACAAAGGCAACAGATTCACTTAACTTCACTGGCAGCTCTTAGTGAGGACTTGGAGACATCCAGGAGGGACACGCTGTGGCGGCTGGGGCACATCAGCCAGAATGTGATTTGGATGCCTAGAATGGTGGCATCCAAATCTCATGTCCACCAATCCCATGAAGCCATGTTCACTACCTGCTAGATGCCAGGCCCTGGCCTGCTGTCTCACCCACAGAACTGGCCTTCCTCCAACACGGATCCTTGCCATACCTCAGCCCCAGTGCGCCGTGACTGGTGTCCTCTATTAAGGCCCCTATGTGCCTGACTAGCTTGTCTAATGCCCACTGTACCTTGATCCCAGCTGCCTCTGGAGTAAATGGGCAAATGCCTGGGGAACTCTTGGCAGCGTCTGCATGCTGTGGACACTGTCACCTGCATGGGTTTTAAACCACGCCTGTCATTAGGCTTCCTTAGTCATTTACGGTGAGTGTCCACTCTGTCTCGAGTGCTCCCATGTCGTCTGCCCACCTGAAGAGTAGCCACCAAACCATCACTCCTTCCTCTCTTACAAACAGGGGAACCGATTTCTGCCCTCAGTTTGATTATTTCCAGTCTTCTACTGAGAAGCAAAGGACAATGGCGCTGGGCTCTGATTCTTCTGCATGGACGGGCTCTGTGGGAGCCTTCTCAGCTTGGTCGATCACCTTCCTGGACCTGGGGGGAGTTGGGAGGACCTTGGTCTTAGCATAGAGTAGGGAACCCTGATGGCTCCTTGGCCTTGAGAGGGAGGGGAGGCATGGTTGGAGGGGAGGGGAGGGAAGGGGGAGAAGGAGGGGAGGGAAGGGGGAGGAGGAGGGGAGGGAAGGCAGAGGAGGAGGGGAGGAGATGGAAATTTTTAAATATAAAAAAATAAACCATGAGGAAAAAAAATAAAAAACAAAAAAACAAAAAAACAAAAACAAAAACAAACAAACAGGGGAACCGACGCTGAAGAAGCTAGCCCTTTGATCAGCATCAGATAACTTGTGATGAACCAGGGATTTGACTTGTCAAGTCTGGTCCAGAGCTCACTCTCTCATCAGCATTTCCCGAGGGGGACACGTCCCCTTGTGATGCTTTCCTGGGGCTTTCCAAGCTGACCCTCCAGCCCAGTGTCCTTCTCCTCTTAGTCACTCTAGACAGGCTAAGGGGCTTCAATTCTCTTACTGCTGGGTGTCAGCCCGTACTGCCTGCCTGTAGAACGTCCTTTTGTACTCTGCAGGAACTTTCTGGATGTGTTTGTGCCAGGCCCATGCCCACTGTCTTTAACTCAACTCCCACTAGCTCTGCAAAACTCTCTGGTCACAAATCTGGGACCCTGAAAGCAGGCTGGAAGTGTGGCTCTGTTCCCGAGTTATTTCCGGAGGAGAAATTACACTTCATTGCCTTTAAATGTATTTAATTGAGCATTCGTTCTGGCTGAATCCACCACAGAACCGTGTGAAATAGGAGAGAAAAGACCTCTGAGTGCCCCCTGCTTGCCTTGAAAGGAGCCAGCCCTGCTCACCCACCCTGATGGCTGTGCAGGTATCTTCTTCCAGTTGCTGCTGAGTTGAGGCAGGAGGGAGGTAGTGTGGCTGGAGATGAGGGTCACACAGAGACTCAGAGGCAGCACAGCTGAGTGAGTTCTGATGGCAGGCATTCTAGGGGTGCTGGGATCTTCAGGCCTCACCCATCTCAGGACACATTTCCTTCCAATATTATAATACTTAGCTGCCCCCCCCACACTACCCAGGATTGCCCAGCCTCTAAGTCCACCCAGAATGGAATATAGAAGCAGCCTGATCACTGACATCAGCCCTCACCACATCCCTGGGCCCTGAATGATAAGCAGAGAGCAGATGCTGTTAGCCCCACTTCCTGGTCTGACTGTTGCTCATCTCGTTCCTCACCTTGGGGCCAAGCTACTATTGGCATTTTGGCCAAGGCTTCCTGCTTTCTCTAAGAGCCTTTGTCTTAGGTAGCAGACGGGTGGGGCAAGGGCACCCTCTCTGGTGGGTTATCTATCTTGCCTGTGCCTTCCATGTGGTCCACACAACTGATTACTGATAAAGATGCTTCATCCACATCACCATCCATTCATCCTCTGGTCCCTCTGCTGTCAGAACCTGAAGTGAAACTTACTATCCTGAGATTTTTCAGAAGGGTGTGCACCCCCTTTTTTACAGTTTCCTGCAGCTGGCCAGCTCTGCTTCCCTTGAAGAGGCCTCTCTGAGGTCCTCCTGGGATGGCTTCTCGGCCCTTGGCTCCAGTTCAGCTTCCCCCAGGGCAATTTCTGGCCAGGAGGGTAATAGATTCCTGTCTCCCTTTTGAGAGCCTTTTGTGTGCCCTCATACTCAGAGCCAAATGCCCCCTACCTTCTGAAAAATAGAAAAAAATAGCCGTATTTCTGGCCCCTGCATGAGGAGACTAGGGGAGCTGGAGACCCTGGGGACGCGCTGGCCCGAGCTTGCCTCTGGTGACTGCCCACCCTCCTCGCTGCGCTGTGTCTCACAAAGCTCGCTTGTGGGGCACCAATGAAGCAGCTAATGTGGTGTACATCGGCTCAGGGGCACCCACCCTGCGTTTCCTGGCCTGTGATTTATTAGGTGGGTTGGGCTAGGCTGCCTCCACCCCTGACTTGTCCAGGAGCCACAGGGCCTGGAATCCTCCCTGCAGGGCCGGGGACTGAGCACTCTGCCTCAGGCTCCAGAGGATGCACGAGGCTGTGATTTCCACATCAGGTATAAAGAAATGGAGACTTATTCAAACCAGCAGTTCCAACTGGGTCCCCTTAATGGAACATGGGCTGGCAGAAACAGCCTCAGCAGGAGCCAGTGCGCCTCACAACTGGATATACGAGTCTCCTGGGAGGTGTCTGAAAATACTGATAGCCACTCAAAATCTTGTGTGTGTGTGTGTGTGTGTGTGTGTGTCTGTGTCTGTGTCTGTGTGTGGGTGTGTGTGAGCCCTTGTGCACGCATGTGCATACACACATGTGCTTGTATATGTTATGTGCACATATTTGTGTATGTGCACATGAGTGTGTAAGTACATGCACCTACATGTTCATATGTGAAGGTCAGCAGTCAATGTCTAATGTCGTCCTCGGCCACCCTTTCTCTTACTCCTGTGAGACTGGGTCTCTCACTTAACTGGAGCTTTCTGGTTGGGCTAGGCTGATGGTTAATGAGCCCCAGGTGCCCTCTTGTCTCTGCCTCCCTAGGACTCGGATCGCAGGTCTGTGCTCCCATGCCCAGTTGTTTACAGTAGGTGCTGGTGAGCCAGAGCTGCGACCTCATGCTTGTGCAGCCAGCAAGTTACTGACTGCGCCATATCCCGTGCCCTGACTGCCACTAAAAAGCCTCCCTTCTGGTTGTTGTGAGATGAACGCTGCCACAGCCACTAAGACAGAAGTGCGCAGTGGACAACCGAACAGCTGGTTTGACAGCAGCGATCTCTCTAAGACTCTCGGGGCACCATATTATTTAATAAACACGCACAGTTCTCATGAACCAGAGAGAAACAGAAATGCTCACAGAGACACCCACTGAGACACATTTTCTTGAGGTCTGTAGAGAAGGTCAACCTTCGGAATCCTTCTGAGACCAAAGAAGACTCAGCCCCCACTCTGTATCATCAGCGTAGGGGGCGTGGCTCCCGGTGGAGTCTATGAAATTTTTGAATATGAACACCAACAGGACCACAAAGTTTTTCTAGACTGAATGGCCCATCTTCTGAATGAGAACAATGGGGTTCAGAAGGAAATGGGTTCACGCAGCAGAGTGGTGGACATTTCATAGATTCTTGGGGGAGAGGAGTCAGGAGACCCCAGGCATCCGGAGAAGGTTAGAGAGGGGAAGGAAGGTCTCTAACTACTTTAATGCAGATACGAACTAACTAGAAGTGATTGTGTCCTACAGCGTATGTTTCATGTCTGACTTTTGTTCTTTGTCAGGGCTGTGGTTCTGATTGACCTATCGCTGCCTATGGTGAGGTTGACCCTCCTTTTATAGATCTAGTGGTCATGTAGACATTGCCTCTGTGAAGCACCTCTTTGGGTCTATCCCCTAGGCACCTGCTGAGCCACCTCTCCTTTTGTTGGTACGGAGATGCTGCTTGTATATGATGGGCACTCTATTTGTGGTATTTTTGAAGGCTCCACACTACTCACTCAGGAGGTTCAGCTTGAGTATTTTGGGAGCTCTGGACCCGACAGAAGCCCATCACATATGAGCATATGAGAGACTCCATCCTCCCAGCTGCTTTACCGTACCAAGAGTGTTCTTGGCTCCTCTGGCCTGGAGATGTACAACTTTGTCCCCGTCCCCTTTACCTCCCTCCCCTGCCTCGGTTCTATTCCTAAGGTCCTTCCTTGCAGCAGATTGTAAAAAGTCACTTTAAGGTACATGTTACACATGTGGTTTCACTCCCTATGGCTTCTGGAGAGAGGGAAGTCTTGGAAGGCTGAGGTGAGAGCTGTCACACTTGTGCTTTTGACTATGGTCTCCGCAGGAAATCTGCGGCCCTCCCCAAGGAACTGGCACCATGCTGTCACTTCAGGTGTCTGTGCTCTGAAGGCCTGTCACCCCTGTGCACAGCCCCTGAGCAGGTCTGCCGTGCCCACTCAAGGGTTACACCCTCATTTTTGCTTGTCCAGAGCAACCATGTTTGCAGATTTTTCAGAATCACTTGTGCCCCATAATATCAACCTGAGATCAGTCTCACATTCCTATTTCCAAGGCAACAGGCCACCTCATTTCTCATGGCTCCCTCTTGGCACAGTGCCAACTTAGCGTCCTGAGGGAGGGTATGGCAGAGGGCTCCAGGAAAGAAGTTCAGTGGGGCCACAGGCACAGTGACAGGTGATAGAAGATGTTTTCCATCAGGGGTCAAACCAGGAAGTCCAAATGGCTTTTGTGAACACATGAGAAAATGGGCTCCGGCCATTGTCGAACGCCTCTTCTGGGGCTGGCCATATGTAATTCTGCCGTCTAATTGTCCACAGAGAGAGTAGACATAAAAAGATCTCATGGAAGCTATCGCTGTGGCATTTTGACTGAGATGTTTTGCCTTCAGGTGGGCGACCCAGAGCGCAGACCAAAAATAACATCCAAGGACGTTCAAGTCCGAGCCCCCAGAGCATTTCCGTTGTGCATCCCAGTTCCGAGACGATGGTTTAAAGGTTAGGTGTCTCCTCCAGGAAAGGCAGCTGGTTGTCTTGCCTGAGCAAAAATGGATGCGCTTATAGCTTCCGATAGGCTCTGCCAGCTGGAGCGGAAGGGAGAACTCATGTGCAAAGGTCAAACTTAAAACATGCCTCAACACTGCTGCAAAGGAAAGTGAAACACAAGAGGAAAGCTCCAAATGCGAATGGACAGCTTGGACTCACAGCCTGGAAGGAAAGCTTAGCCATTTGAGACGTGTTCCTACCGGCAGCGTCAGTCAGCAAACTGCTTTGTGCTGAGGTAACGAGCATCCCCTACATCTCCATGCCTTGCAAGCACACAGATTCTTTTCCAGTGGTCTTGTTTGTCTGCGTTGACAGCTTCTTCCTGTCACACCACTTCACTCTGGGATCCAGGCTACTGAGCAGGCACGTGGAATGTTGGCCATTTAGATGACTCAGCGAGTAAAGGCACTTGCTACCAAGCCTGATGACTTGAGTTTGGTCATAGGGACACACGCGGTAGAAGGAGGGAGTCAGCTCTAAAAAGCCATGCTCCCCATCTGCCGGATACACACGCACCCCATCAACATACACACATAAATAAATGATAGTGGTTGAGAAAGACACCTTACGTCAACTCGTGACCTTCACAGACACCTGTGCACACATACCCTTGTATCCACACCCATATGTACACCTTTGCATTTGTAAACACATGTATATGTGTACTACACACGTGTCAAAGAAAGAGTTGGCCATCTGGGCCACTTCCTAGCCATTCCACATCAGGGCTTATATTTTAAACCAAGCATTAGAGCCACCCAGGGACCATTTTTACAACTCTGGATTCTCGGGCTAGTAGACCAATACTTCAGCATCGTTGAGGGTGGGACTCGGTGTGGATGTTTTCCACAGCTTATCTGATTTTTCCAACAGGTAGCCAGGTTTGGGGACCACTGCTGGGGGATGATAAATCTGGGTCTTCTGTAGGCTCGCTCCTGGAGTATAACCGATGAGTCTCAGGAAGGGGCTGGGGTCGGTTGGCAGCCTTTCCCACACCTGCTCAGCTGGTGAGATGCCAGCAGAAGCCCTGTGCCACACAGGTGCTGACCCAGTGACGCCATGTCTTGTGAAGACTGGGAAGCGCTGGAGACCTGAGCCCCCACCAGGGGTGCACACTGTGCTTCCTTCCATCAGATTTGTCACCGCGCAAACAAAGGGGCCTTAACCTTGCACGCCTTTGCCTGCTAACATTGGGGTGTCTGCCATTCTCTTCTGCATCCTTCTGAGGCTCTTGAGGAATGGGCTGGGTCTCAGATTTTTCACACCATGAACTTTTTCCTAAATAGCCTCCAGGATAGCTTTTCCTCAGACCCCTTTGCCTCCTCAAATGGATTCTCTTTTCCAAATCCAGTGTCCTGCAGACCCTGTGCTCAGACCTGCCATGAGCACCGAGCACCCTACTTAGCAAGGCGCTCTTCACCCCCACATCAAGTAAGAGACTGGTGATAAGCAAAGCCATGGCCCTGATCTGAAGACACTTCCCAGTGTCCCCTGCCGTGGCCAGAGATGATCTTCTCACGTAGCAGAATACTAAGTTTGAAATAACTTCGAAATTTGGATGGTTATCTCCACATCATATCCAAATGTCCTGGGTGTGCTGTGGAGACTCATAAGCACAAGTTCTTAGGAACTGGCCCAGACTTTTCTCTTTGGGGTCTTTGATGGGGTTTGGAAGAAATGAGGAGGAGGCTCCTGACTGGTTCCATAGAGGAACTGGGAGGGGTCTCCTGACTGCCTCCTAAGGGAAGGAGAGCCTGGTGGCTGTATCACTTGGTACAGCAGCCAGGGCCATAGCTGCACCTACCTTCCCCACTTACCAGAGTGTACAGAATGATCTGTAGCTCCATTTGTCCCCCCAAAGCTGGGCCAGTGCTCCCTCACCTCGGCATTCCTGTGACCCACTGTCGTAGCAGGCATGTGGCAGGTCCTTAATGTCACAGTGCAGACTGCAGCTGTGTTCCCCATCAACAGCTGACCCTAGTAGCTTCCAGGCTTCAGCTGCCCGCCCTGTTTGCTGGGGTGTGGAAGCAGGTTAGCTTTCAGATTCCCTCAACAGCCAAGATGAGGTCAGGGACATTGGCATGGGCATAACAAATGTCTGCTTTACTGTGGCTACCGAAGAAAAAGAAAATTAAAACTTACCTTTTGGATTACAAAAGGGAATTGGTTTTCTTTATGCCTCCTGGTGGGAGAAACATTTCCATTATCTCAGTTTATAAGATGCCATTTTGAGGCCAAGAGAGATAAGTAAGTAATTTCAGAGGCCCTCAATTTGGACAGTTTCTAAAATCCCTTGGGTCTGAAATTGCTGTAAATGACTTTCCTGTAACCCTTGCCTTTCTGGGGCCAGTTCTTCAGCAGACCGTATGGAGGAGCTTGAGGGAGCCATGGCCCAGGGCATGGTCAAGGACAAAGACAGGGAAGGGAAGGTGCAGAGTGTGACAGCAACTTGAAAGGCTCTCTCTCTCCCTTCCTCTCTCCCTCTCTTCCCCTCTCTCTTTCCCTCTCCCTCCCTCCCTCTCCCTCTCCCTCTCCCTCCCTCTCTCCCTCTCTTCCTCTCCCTCCCTCCCTCTCCCTCTCCCTCTCCCTCCCTCTCTCTCTCTCTCTCTGTCTCTCTCTCTCCCTCCCTCTCCCTCCCTCTCTCCCTCTCTCCTCCTCCTCTCTCTCTCCCTTTCCCCCCTCTTCCTCTCCGCCCTCTCTCTCCCTGAGGCCTTTGGATCTAGACCACCTATGTGTCAGGATTGCTGGGGCTGTGCTGCAAGCATCATGACCTAGACCTTCTCCGCTGCTATGCCAGGTTTTTGTTTCAGTAGCTGATCAGGAACAATCGGGCAGAGCTGGCCTGTGCTCCCCAGCTTCCCCATCAGGATGTAATTGCAATTGCCTATAAAAGCTCCTCACCATGTGCTATGATATTTAAGTATGTATGTCAGCCCCACCAGATTAAGTTAGGATAGCCACACAGTTGCTAATGGCATTTCTGGGTGCTCTGTGGGAGTGATTCCAGGGGGGACTGAAATATGACTGCACAAGTGAGGAGCATCTCTACTCAAGGCAGACAGCACCAGTCAATCTGTCAAGGCCCCTGTAGCATGATTAATAAAAGCCCAGAGACAGAAATTGGGGTTCATCTTTAAGGTCAGAAAAGCAAAAACAGTCAGCCACTGGCTCTTACCTCTACCTCAGTCCGAAATGGCAATCCTGTCTCCAGGAATCTCAGGATGAGACTGTGTCTGAGAGCTGTCTCCTCCCATTTTATAATCCTCTCTGATGCTGGGATTAAAGGCATGCACTACTATCGCCTGTTTTGTTTTTTTTTATGGCAAACAAGTGTGGCTACTGGGATTAAAGGTGCGTCACCACTGCCTGGTCTGCAAGGCTGATCAGTGCGGCTGTTTTATTCTCTGAACTTCAGGTAAGCTTTGTTTATTAAAATACAAATGAAATATCACTACAGAATGGGAGAGGCTATCAGGGGAGTAGGTTGACCTTTCTCTTGGAGCAGAGGCTTGCCTGTTCACAGACACCACAGCTCCAAGTTTTCTGGGCTTTGGACTTCAGTGCTCACGCCAGCACCCTTGGGTGCTCAGGCACTCTACCGTGGGATGCTGAGGCTCAGGGCTTATGCTGGTCTACGTACTAACACCCAGGTTCTCTAGCCTTCTGGCTGCCCTTGGTGGGACTTCTCGGCCTCCATGATCACAAGAGTCAATGCCCCCAAGCAGCATTCTTTCCTGCCTCTATTTGGGTATCTTTCCTCTATGTCTCTGGAGTCCCCTGACCAGTATACTTGTAACATGGTTCATGTGGGTCCATTCTCTTTCTTGGCTTGCTTCCTACCTGTCTTTGTCCTCGAACCCATGTTTCAGTCCTTGGTTCTAGGAGGACCTGTGCCCAGCAGTGGGTGAGAGCTTTGTGACCTTGGATAGGTATTTGACCCTGAAAGTCTGAGTTTTCTCATTGGATGTTACTTGGGTCACAGACATAATGCTAGAGACAAGTAGCCTGGGAACCAGGTGTTATTTGTAGATGGCATTACCCAGTTTCCAAATAGTCTCGAAATAATTTTTTGTGGGGTCTGCATCATGCATCCCAGAGAGGAATGTTTAATGTCCATATAACACTTAAGATTGTAAATACCCACATAGCCCTTCCAGGTGAGGTCACCTCTCTCTCTGTGGACACCTGTGCTCAGGAATCCTTTGAGGACCCACAGGAGGCCCCTGACTGGGAGCCTTCCCTGTGACCAGAACTCAGCAGCTATGCCTTATTGCCAAGGTTGATGATTGCTGCTCCCCCTGTCCTCCAGGCAGTGAATTCAGCATCTGGGAGATTAACAGGAGGCCACAGTGAGGCCAGGTCCCCTTCTGAGCTGCATAGTTAGGACTGGCCCGGGCTCAGCACTAGGTGTAGATTCCCTGGACCTTGGCTGCAGGGAGGATGAGCTGCCACCCCCTGTGGATCCTCCCCGTCCCTACTTAAGCGCCATTCATGCGGCTGTCCAGCCCAGGACCACCCGTTTCCTACCCAGTTCCCCCTGTGCAGTCTGAAGCAGAGCAGGAACCAGTAAAGGGCAGGTGAGGGAAGACCCTGGGGAGGGGGGACTTCCGGAGAAGGGGGAACAAAGGGATGGCCCAGAGTTCCACCCTCTGGGCAGTCCTCTCCTCTCCGGGGTGGAGGTGGATCTTGGGCCCATGAATCGTGGCCAGCGGATGAGGCTTTGTTCAACTTGCGTGTCCCCAGCCCAGGGCCCGGCGGAGAGAGGCTCTTTCCTGAGAGGCCGGACTTTCCCACAGGAACAAAGTGTGGCTTGTTTGCCGGGCATGAATCTTGGCGTGGGGTAGCCAGGCCAGGCTTGGCGCTGCCCGGCGGCGGCCCGGCGATATCAGTCAGGCACATTCCGCCTTCCCCACAGCTGGGGCTGACAGCAGGAAGCCGCGGGGAGCCTCAGGACAAAGGCAGAAAAATGGGCCACGTTTATTCATTCACTGACCAGCCTGGGCCTCGTTGGCCCATGGGCCCGTCTCCATGGTAATGGGCGGCCTTGGTGCTCTTGGTTGGCTCCCCTGTGACCACGGCCCCCCGTGGCCACACCCCCAACACAGGCCGAGCATCATGGAGGCAGAAGATGCCTGAAGCCTCTACTTCATGGCTCGGAAGCCTGGGGGAGAGGCTCTGCCAAAGTGGAGAGCTAGCGTTGGGTTCCAAAATCCATCTGAGAAAGTGAGGTGAAGGCAAGAGGCTCCGGTCCTCACATGAGCTGAGCACCTACCTACAAGGTGCTGGCTTATAGATGCATGTATCATGCCTACTCAGCTTGCTCACACAAATTTCATTCTCACAAAGCTTTCCAAAATGTATTCCTGAGGTGTTTGGTATCCCACAAACCTCACAGTCAGTGGGGAGATCTTAGCAGGCTCTGGGAGAAAAACTTCCAGAGACTGGCCTCGTGGCTTATTCTTCTTACATATTTAAGCAGAATAAAACTTTGGGAAGGGCTTTCCATATGACAATTATCACAACAAAGTTTTAGACATAGCTACATACATAGACACTCCCTAGCAGGTAGCTGAGCACCTGTGACCTTTACAATAAGAAGGAGTTCTATTGGCTGATGAACAGAGCTTGGGGCTAGGACCTAGAGGAAGGAGCAGTGATAAGGATAGATTCTAAGGTGGAGGATGCAAAGTACATGAGGCCTTTGTAAGGATGGCTTCTATTCACTGAGAGAGGAAGCTCAGGACTAGGACCTAAACAATGCTCAGGATATTGGGGGACTCAGGTGGATGCTGACTGCTAATAGAGCGGCGAAGGGTCACCAGGTTGTTCGGCCCATTTCACTACGGCATTGCAGGAGTCTATTCATTTCCATCCTCTGAAGAAGATAGGTCCCAGTGACTGGCAGTTCTGGTTTCTCCAAGGCTCACTCTAAGCTGTGCTTCCTACACAGGGGGAAGACATGACAGGGAGGCCTCCCAGGGGGACTGCTGTGGGCACTGGGTCTTGAAGCACACACAATGAGCAGAGGCCTGGAATATGGAACGCTGAAGTCAAGCATCCCCAAAGGATCTGTGCCCACAGCCACCTCTCCACAGCCACCTATATGCTGGCTTGATGCCACAGACAACAGCCCTCTGTGCCCCGACTCCAGGCTCCTCTCACCCTGCATCTGGCCTGAGTCCTCCTCACATGGTTGTGGCACTGAGAAATGAAGGAGAAAGGAGGAGAAGGAAAAGAAGTCGTTGTTAGAAGGAGGGATGGGTGCAGGAAGAGGAGACAAAGGATGGGTGAGGCTCACAGCAAAGTCCTAGAGCAAAGCTGAATGGGGAACACTAAACATGTAGCGGCAGCAGCAATGACAACTTAGAACCATTTAGAACAGTGGTTCTCAACCTGTGGGCCAAGACCTCTTTGGCAAGCCTCTATCACCAAAAATATTTATGTTGTAATTCATAAGAGTAGTAAAATTAGCTCTGAAATAGAAACAAAAATAATTTTATGCTTGGGGGGTCACCACAACATGAGGAAATGTATTAAAGGGTCTCAGCATTAGGAAGGTTGAGAACCACTGGTTTAGAACATAAACGGCCAATATATAGTATATGTCACCGTTAAGTCCTGTACCCTCATAGCCACAGCTCATAGCCCACTGGCTCCTCTGGCATCAGAGTCCTCAACATAGACGACACAGACATCAGCTAGCAGAGCCAGCATCTGAGAGGACACTGCACCCCTGGCCTCAACTTCTTGCTCACTCCATTGGCCAGGGCAGATGTGACTGCCCTGATTCCAAAGGTGAGGGGCTAGGGCCAAACTCTCAGTCACTTAATACCAGCAAGAAGGAGACAGAGGGCAGAAGTCCCACTGTGAAGGAGATGCTGGCACGGCATATGGGCACAGTCCTCCTTCTGTTTTCTGTTTTGTTTTCTTCCACTGCTGTTTTCTGCTTCCTGGGTGAAGGAGAGCCAGCCTCACTGATGTCTTCTGCAAACATTGGGCCTCACCAAGCCCACTCCCCGCTCAAGCCCCCAGCCTCCTCTGCAACCTCTTGAAGCATGAATGAATGCTGCTGTCACAAATGCGCCCTGACAGCTGCTGCCAAGGAGAGGCCAGTGATGTTCATTCAGCCCTGCTGGGCAGAGGGGACTGGAGAGCCTGGTGAGCCACTGTACCAAGAGATCTACTAGGGAAGCACAGAAGGGGTGCATGCCCCTCCAGATGACTTGGGGTTGCAGGGCACAGTTGACCCAGCTCTCTGACCTTGTATTTTCTTTCACTGCTAAGTCACACGGAGCTTCATTATGAGACCCAGACTCCTTCTGGGTGCCTCTCTCTCTTGTTCTTTGCAGATTCCAAGCCTGGAATCTTCTGCCTTACCTTTACTGTCAATGGGTGCCAACAGTCCACTCCCAACCTGCCTAGACCCTTGCCTGGATGTGTTCCTCATAACCATGGACCTTCCTCCCACCTTGCTGGCACTATAAACAGACATTGGTAGTGGATTGCTGAACCGCCCCCTCCATTCCTCATCAGATCTTACGTCTGTGGCAGCCCCCAAGCCCACCAGTTAGGCTCGCTCTCCTCCCCATCACTCACAGACAGGCACTGCCCTGGAGTACCTGGCTAGGTGCATATAGCAGGATTTCCTCCTTCCTTCCCAGGTACCACTTGTTCTGCAGAAAAAGTCAGTTGAGCATTTATCAGTCCATCTCTGTCCCAGAAAACTCCCCTCTGCAGTAACAAACCCCTATATCACACCACAGAGTGTCAGGGGCTGACCAGGCACACATGGGTCTTTTTCATTCAGGGTTAGGCTCCAGTGAGAGGCTCTGGTGTTATTTCAAAGATTTAGCTTATATTGTCCTGTCCAATAAGCATGCTAATGTCACACAGGAAGTTGTGGCACCTGCTGTTGGTCAGACACCGCCTGGAGCTGCAGTAGCAGCACAGGCTCAAGGAACCACTGTGCATCTCTAAGAGAGATCCTGCCAGGCTGTTACATAGATGGAGAAACTGAGGTAGAAGGTCTATTTTGCCACAGGCTGAGTCAGCCATCTAACAAAGCAGTGAACTCAATGAGAAAAGCTCCACAATCCATTATTAATGTCTGTGTAGGGCACAAGAATGGATGGTAAAGGTACATGTGACATGAATTTTATTTATCTATCTTTACATAGTAGAAAACATAACATTTATAGTAAGTTCTTAATTATGTTGAAAAGACAAGGTGGGAAGGAGACTGGCATGCCTAAAAGCAGCTGAGGAGGTTAGGGAGAGGTAAGGAGTCTCATGAGGTTCACCTCCCACTCTGGGTCTGAGGCATCGTGGGCCAGGGTCAGTTATTGATTGACTCACATTATGCTTTGTTTCTCATCTTGAAAATGATGAATTCTGTCAATTTAAGATTTGGAAGGTCATGTCTGACCTCATGGTTCCTAAATAATGTCAGGAAACTCAGTATTCTCCCCCTCCTCTCACCCTGCAGCCACTTTCACTTCGCAAGCTCTGGATGCAGCCATTTGAAAGATGGGCCCTGAGAGCTCAAATGACCTCTTCTTAAAGCTTTTGTTGTTGTTGCTTTGTTTGAGGTTTTTCTTCAATGATGAGAATGGAGCCCAGGGTCTCACACACTGGGCAAAGTGTTCTGCCCCTGAGCTACATCCAGTCCATGAGGGATGCATCTTCTCTATCTGCTCAGTCTGCGGTATATCACCTGAACCCATCTCTTCCAGTTCCTGTCAGTCTCCAATCAGAAAGTCGATTTACCCATTCGTAATCCCAGAAATGCCAGGGAAGGTTCCAAAGCTCCTCAGATGATTGTTATGGTCAGTCAGGGTTAAGACCATGGGTAAAAAGTAATATATACAGTTTTTTCAAGGGAAGAGACTGCCCAACAACTACACTGATGGCTGGGAGATCCATTAATGCCTGTTTAGGGACAGGAATGGGGAGTGAGATTGTCACTCAAGGCTGGCTGACTATGTGACCCACTATATGACCTTGGCATCTACCGTGCTCCAGTCGTATATTATCTTGTTTCATTTACTCAACAACTTTATTACATTAAAAACCCAAACAACAACCAAAACAAACAAACAAACAAACTTGGAAACCAAGATACAAGCATTAAATAATTAGCCTGAAGTTCCTGAACTAACCAGACAGCTAATATTTCCTGACTTGATGAATCTGGTAGCACGGTTTTTGTTAAAACTCATTTGGTAGCTCCCTTACGAGCTATGGCATTTGTGGAAGGTCAGCTTTACCTTTGAAATAAATCCTGACCTGCAGGTAATGACATGGGGCAGAGCTGCAGGGAAGCCCACAGCTTACCTGGAAATGCACAGGGAAGCAGGCTGGATGGCCAGAGGGAGCAGTAACCACACTAATGTTAATGGTGGGCAGTGAGGCTCTGGGTCCTCACTTGATTCTGCCCTCATGCCTGCTGCTAAAACATGAAATCAAGTGATGTGTGGGTGTGTTCTGCCATCAGGTGGCCAATACTAGCATTGCAGATTTGGGATGAGCTCAGATACCACAATCTGGTCTGGATCCAGACTGTGTCTTGGGATCAGGGGTTTCATGCTGCCCATTATTTGGTCATGTTTATAATTCTTTCTGCTCTATATTAGCTAACATTATATGATGTGTGACATCCCTGCAGTCCTACAGCTCCCTGAGATGCAGAAGTGACTAGCGTGGATGGTTTCCCTTGCCTGTCATGTGGAGGATGAGATTCTCAGGTGAGGAAGCAGAAAGATGGGGTCCCCCAAGTTACGCAGAAAACTGATGATGCTAGGTTTAACAGAAAGGCTGAGGAAAGTGTGCACCTTGTGCCCTCCCGTGGACACTGGATCACCGAGACACCTTAGCTAGTAGACATACATTTTAGATTCTGCCAGGCATAGCTGTGTGAGGCTGAGGAAAGTTGCCCCACATCTCTGAGCCTTGCCTCCATGTGGCAAAGGGAATGACGGCACGCTCACCTTTGAGGGGTGCTATATACACATGAACGGCTGCCTCGAACAAAGCACTTGCAGAGATTCCTCCCCTCCACCTACAAGTGTGCTCTGAAAGCCAAGTGTGTTCGGAGGAACCAGTTCTCTCAGAGGAGCAAGGGGAGAGCAGAACATGGAATCTTGAAGTCAGATTCCTGAACCCGAGTCCTGGCCCTGACTCTTCAACCTAAGTGACTTTGATCAAGATACCTGACTCAGTTTTTCACCTGGAAAATGGGGGTAGGGACCATCTGCACCATGAAGGTTGTGCACAGGGCAGACACAGTATAAGAGTGAACTGGGGGGTGGCTGCTGCAGGGGGATGCTGGGCATCATGTCATTGCTGGTGTTCTGAGCACCAGTGAGTTCTTTAACTGACTCCTCTCAAGATAACACCAGACACAGATCTTACTTCATGCGTTGGGTGGAAGAAGAGAGATAGTAATGGGTATGCCCTCCTGGTCCCCTAGTGATGCAGGGCCACCAGCACAAGGTCACACTGTCTTATGTGGTTGTTGAACTTCCACTGAAGGGATACTGGCTGTGGACAACTTCCCTGAGCTGACCTTACATGCTTGAAGTGCAGAGCTTATATGGGGAGCACTTTTCTCTTGGGCAGATCTGGGAACTATACAGAACTAACTGGGGTATAGAGAAGGAAAGTGGCATGTGTATGGTGACTCTAAAGGGCACCATAGGCTTTGAATGTGCAGGTGGCTTCCTGGGTGCATGCAAGGCTAAAATGCAGGGTTTAACTCTACAGGTCCAACTCAAGCCGGAAGTCTCTAGAGCTCCGAGTATCTCTCCCCACAATGTTATATGTTCAAGTATCCTCAAGTACTTGAGCAGAGAGCTTCAGTGACCTCACAGGTATTCTGAGAGTCTGTCCTCAGTACAGGTCATTTGCTGAGGTCAGAGATGAACCCACACTATCCATACATGCACACTCACATGTATATGCACATATTCACGCACACATAAAGACATGTATGTGCAAATACACATGCACACTTGAACATGTACATACACAAACACCCATCAAGGCAAAGAATGTTGGTTTGTGACCACCATGTGCCCAGGCAGGCTTTGACTTGAAGCGGCGAAGATTGGAAATAACCAAAAATAGTCCTTTTATAATTACTCAATTTTAATACAAGGGGAGACAAGGGAACTTACAGAACCAAGGGTCCAGCGAAGCCGAAGGTGAGCGCGCGTGGGGCAGCGCAACGAACGGGCCCGCCTTCCGGCTCCCCAATCCTATTTAAGGGGAATGCTACCCCGCTGGAGCAGCCACGCCCCTGAACGCAGGGATTGGGCCAGCTGCCCCAACATTGACTGGCTTCTGCACAGATAATGGTGAGTCTGAGGACCTCCACCTGAGTCATTGAGGCCCTTGGAGACTCTGCTGTGGGAGCTGACTGCACACCAAGTTGACCTACATGGCCAGCGGGTATTAAAACCCCTGGTTTGATCTATTTTGTGCTTCTGCATCCTGATATTGCAAGTACGGATATGGAGTGGCTTAGCCCCTGCACATCCCAGGATGAGTACTGTTCACATTTTTCTCTCTTTTCTACAGTAAACCTTAGGACTGGTCAACAGCGCCCTTCTCCCAGGAGAAATTTCCTGTGCTGAGGACAGTGGCCCAGAGGGCAATCTCTGTCTGCCATCAGGGCTGCAACTCTCTACCTGTCACAGTGGCATGGGCTGGGGAGATGGAGAAACTGTCAAATCTTTGCTCTCTCTGAGATCCCAAAAAGAAGTGGTCTGGGCTTTGGTTTGGGTTCCCCCACTCCCCACTACAAACCCCTTTCTAATTAATATGCTGCCAAAGGGAAGGCAGGAGCCACCCTAACAGATGCAGCAACATTAGAAGAAGGGGTTGAGGACAGTGAGGGGAGAGGCAGCTCTGAGTGTGAGGCAGGAGAGGAGGGACCACTACAAGCCCCATTCCCAGGTACATCTGGGAAACACCCACAGAATCTCCAGCTTTGGGAGTCCTAATGAGGACAGGGAGGACTGTCCGAACCAAAAGCAAGTCTATCACCTGCAAGGCTGGGTTTTCTGACTTCACTGTGCTGAGGAGGAAGCTTCTTGATGAGCAGAAGCCACATTTCCGTGCCCCTTAGAACATCTTAAGGGTAAAACTCAAGTTTTGATCTTTTGAAAGTCAGGAAAGGAGCCATTTTGCCTTCCAAGTTGGCAAGCAAAGCTGACTGGGAACTCTCCAGGGTGCTGAACTTCTGTCTTCTCTCTGTCTCCAGCACCCCAGGCCCTAATCCCAACCTTGACTTTTCTGGAGCCACCTCGGGATCAGGACAGCTTCGATGATACATTGTCCTGGAAAACACCTCAAAATCTATTTCTGGTATGCTTCGAAGATAGCTACCACACACACACACACACACACACACACACACCCATGCTGTAAATGAGTTTTGAACAAATGGCTTCAGCCACATTTAGGAAGTTTCTTTCGTTCTGTAACTGTCTTTGTCTTTCAGGCCACATGTCATGTCTTCCTCTTCTCTCTCTTTCTCCTCTACCCTTCACCTCTCTCTTTTCTTTCCTTTCCCCTTTTCTATTTTTCTTTCTTCCTCTGTTTCTATCCCTTCCCTGTTTCTATTTCTTTCCTCCAGGGAATGCAAGTTCCAAGTTCTAGTTAGTTTTTAGAAACAATGATTCTCATCGACTTTGGTTTATTCACATTCTAAATCTGAGCTGGAATAATCCTGCTGTCTTCTAGGGTAGAAAACATCTTTGTCCATAATCTGCCACACTGTTGGCCGCTTGATTTTTCTTGTGCATTGAAGCAGAAAATTTGACTTGAAGATACTTTCCTGTGTCAATGAGCTTCCCATTATTATAACAAACATCTCAGATAATGAGCTTAAAAAGACAGGGCTGGAGATGGTTCGGTGGGTAAGAGGGCTTGCCAACAAGCCTGATGTCCTGAGTTCAATCCCTGGGACCCATGTAGTGGAAGAAGAGAACCAACTCCCATGACTCGTCCTCTGGCCTCCACATGTGCACCTTGGTACGCATGTGCACTCACATACATAACAGCACATTACACACAAAAATGCATAAACTCATGTTTGGAAAAGAGAGTATCAGCTGCTTTTCTCTCACTATGATAAACAGCAAGACCAAAAGCAACTGATAAGGTTTATTTGGCCTTATAGTTTCAGATAAGGGCAGTCCATGATGGCTGGGGAAAGCAGGAGCAAGCAAGAAGCTGAGAGACCATGTCTCCATCTACATGAGGGAAGCAGAGAAAAAACTGAAAGTGGGGTGAAGCCATAAATTCCTCAGCCTCCCCCCAGTGCCATACTTCCTCCCACAAAGCTCAACATCCCAAAGATTCACTATCTCCCCAAACAGCACCACCTATAGGAGGCCATGTGTTCAAATGCATTAGTCTATAAGGGACATTTCATTCAAACTTTGAGAGGAAAGAGATGAGAGGGGGAAGCAGGGAGGAGAGAGAAATTGCTTTGGTGCATGGTGATAGAGGGTCTTGTCTACTATGGGTTATTATGGCAGGGAGCAGAGAGAAGACAGCAGAGCAAAGCCATAGCCAGGAAGCAAAGGGTGATCATAAAGGGCCATGGCTCCACTATCTCTCTTGAAGGGCTCATCACCAGTGACCTAAAGACTGCCCCTGAAACCCTACATCTTTTTAAATTATGTAGTTGTTTTATGTTTATGAGTGTTTGCCTACATGTATGCTATACAGTGATGTGGGACAATGGTCTTGTACCCTGTAAAAATTTGTCACTTGTATTCGTTTTATAAAATGCTGATTGGCCAGTAGCCAGGCAGGAAATATAGGAGGGGTGACCAGAATAGGAGAACTCTGGGAAGAGGAAAGGCTCAGTCTGCTGTCATCACCCAGACCTAGAAGAAGCAAGATAAGAATGCCTCACTGGTAAAGAGTACCAAGCCATGTGACTAACACAGACAAGAATTATGGGTTAATGTTGATGTAAGAGTTAGTTAATAAGAAAGCCTGAGCTAATAGGCCAACCAGTTTATAATTAATGTAGGCTTCTTTGTGTTTCTTTGGGATTGAATGACTGCAGGACCAGTTCTAGGACAGAAACCTCTGTCAACAAATGGTGCCAATGTGGACAACTACATCCACATAAAACCTGAGAGAGCTTGGGGAGTAATTCTAGACACAAAAGAACATGGTCAAGCATGGCTTCCTAGTAGCAGAATTTTCTCAGGTGAGCTCTGTTTGCTAGAGGCAAGCACATCTCATTTAAGAGAGGCTTCCTAGCTCAGTAATACAGACATTGAAGGACACTCTATGTCTCAACTATAACAACACACCCTGTGGATAAAGTGGAGGGGGTTTGTTGAAATGGTAAGTTGTTCAACAAACAGGTGCTAAGCCATAAGGTGTGTTGGGCACACATTTTATTGCTTGTTCATTGGTTTCCTTATTTATTATAGAGATGGAGACCAAGAACTTACACATGACAGGTTAGCACTCTGCCACTAGGCTACATCCACAACCTGCTTTAATTTTTATTGTGAGGCATGATTTTGCTGAGTTTTCCAACCTGGGTTTAAACTTGCGGTCCTCCCTCTTCAGCCTCCAAAGTAACTAAGATGACACTGTTACTCACTAAGTGGCTTGAAGCAGCTCATGAATGCAGTTACCTGGCCCAAGTGCAGCTCTCACCCATTGGGAGATGTGGGGCTGGGAATGTTCTTAGTTTTAGTGAATCTGGGTTTAGGCAAAGCGGTTGCTCTCCTTAAGTTGAATCCAGCAAAATGTCCCAGAGAGAGAGAGGTTGTTTATATGATGTGGGATTCCCCTCTGTATGCTATGAATATCATTGGTTAATAAAGGAACTGCTTTGGGCCTATAGCAGAGCTATAAGGGAACAGAGTTAGGCAGTGGGGGGGGGGCTAAACTGAATGCTGGGAGAAAGACGGGCAGAGTCAGAGAAAAGCCATGTAGCCACTGCTAAAGACAGACGCTGGGAACTTTACCCAGTAAACCACAACCATGTGACAATACAGATTAATGGAGATGGGTTAAATTAATATGTAAGAGTTGTCCAATAAGAAGCTGGCACTAATGGGCCAAGCAGTGTTTTAATTAATACAGTTTCTGTGTGATTATTTCGAGGCGAAGCATCTGGGAACAAACTAGCAGCCTCCTTACTGCATTTATACTCAGAGGCTGGTGGCCATGTCAGAGGAGCAGCAGACAGCAGTTGACTTCATGGTGTCATCCCCAGGAGTTAAATCCCTCAGATAGGCAAGCTCCTGTGACCACAGACTCTACAATGTCTTTTGCTTCTTCTGTGCCCTCACATGTTTGCTGCTGCCATCTTTCTCTGGTATCTGTCATGGTGTGGATGGGTGTGGGGAGACCCCACTGCCTGTAATGTAGTGTGTTTATCTCATGGAAACATCCTGTCCTACTGGGCATTTTTACCCATGGTCTATGATGAAGATAATTTTTTCTTAAGCTGTACTATCTAACTGATAATAATAATAATGTTAGTTTAAATAGCGTTTTGATGATAAAAATAAAACAAGGAAGTATCACACAGCTAGATAGTTGAGTTTCTATTGAGGAACCATATAGACTGCGGCTAGGTTAATGATTAAGTAGTCCAGCTAGTTTAAATTCTTTTCATCTTAATGTTTGGAGATGTGTTTACAGCTTTCAGGGTGCATCATAGCTAAAATAAAGCTTTGAGCATAATTTAAAGTTAGACTAGATGCTTTTGTCAAATAGTTTTGAGGTGGAAAGCCCAAGAGGACAATCTAAAGTTTTGGAAAGGCACATAGTTGAATGAGGGACTCATTAAGGTCAGGGAACAAGAACAAAGCAGCCCAATTATCATTAGCTGACACACCTTTCTTGCTAAGATTGGTTTATAACTAAAGGTGATGATTAAATTCCTTATACCCATTTTTGCCTTCAGTTTCCTGATCTAAAAAATTATTGATGAGTGGGTATGCACCCTAAAGATTTAAAGTAGAACTGACTAATTCTTTTTCATATATAAAAGTTTAGATTTGTCATTCTTTTAAGATTATCTTTCAAGATAAATAATAAAGTAAATTGGCCCTTCCTTTGCAACTGCAAAATGCAGCTTTCCAGTAAAAGACCTAACTGAGAAGAATATCTTGCTTGCCCACACAGTTAACCCATAAGTGGTTTGGGTATGAATGTACGTGGGCTCTTAGGGGAATTTGTTTTCACCTGTAATATGTAAAATGTTTAATCATTCAATGGATATGAAAAACATGTTGTTTTTCATCTGTATTCACTGTAACCATTCACTTGAAAAATAAAATGTAACCACACTGTGATTTTCATATTTCCTGAAAGATTCTGCTGAGGTATATAAGTTGTAATGGAAAGAATAAAGATGAAGTTAAAATGAGTTAGAAGGAAAACACCAAGAATAAGAAAAGGAAATCACAGGAAAATAAAGAATAGAGAATACAAAAGAAGAATAAGATAAAGGTCTGAAGGAAACTGTCAAGAGAGTGTGTGAGTGTCTTTCCCTAACCGCCTCAGATAAAAAAAAAATCATAGTGTGTGCCAACTTTATGGCTTACCTTTGAGGCCTGCACTGCTGGAGGCTGGTCCCCAGGCAGCAAAACTCAGATTTTGATTATTTGAGACAGGGTCTCACTATGTAGTACAGGCTAGCTTAGAGCTACTAAGTCAAGTAATATCCCCAGTGCTGAGATTCCAGGAATATGCTGTCATGCCAAACTGAGCAGCCAGGCCAATCTTAAAGGCTAACCAAGCTAGGTGGTCAGACCGATCTTATAGGCTGACCAAGCTGGGCGGTCACTGTGGAATCAGCCATTCCACTGTCTTCATCCTCACGCAGGAAGCAGTTTGACCACAGTGGACTAAGCAGTGGGTCAACGACAGTGGTTCAGCAGGGATGACACTATGGCTGAGTGTGGAAGAACAGGTGTGAGTGCGTGCCAGAAGGAAAGGGAACCCTGGAAGAGGGGACCCCAGAAGAGGAAACCCTGAGAGAGGGAACTTCAGGTAAGGAAGGGTGTGAACTACCGTGTATATTCTGGGCTCTTCCGGGAGTTCTTGGTTCCCTGGGGCTGAGCTGAGGCATGGAAGCTGGTGAGGCTGGACAGGTGAGCAGCCTTGTGTACTGGGTAGCAGAATTCTGACATAATCCTGTAAGATGTGGGAAAGCTGGTGAGGAATTTGGAGCCTCTGACCTGAGGCAGTAAAGGAAAGGAGTGTGAGGGAAAAGGTACCATAGAAGTTTAAAGCAAGGACTCTGAAGCCGCACTAAGTTTTCAAATCCTGCCTTAGACACTCACACTGCGTTATCTCTGGGAAGATGTTTCACCTCTCTGGGCCTTGGCTCCCATCTGTAAACTTGAACCTTCCCTCAAAGGTTATTGCAATGATAGCTGTTCCATGACCATTGAGAATCTTAGTACATACTAAGTGCCATGTGTGGTCACTGCAGCTGTCACGCTGCACCTTGGTGATTGGTTGTTGCTACATGGATCAGGGTTGCACATTGACTGTAGCCTTTAATCCAAAAGTTCTCTTTTGGGTTTCCACATTATCCATAATGATGATTTCATAAATGTGTCTTTATTGTGTTCACTATGTTCCTCCCACATCCACCAAGTACCTCCCACGTCTAATATGTACCTCCCACGCCCACCATGTACCTCCCATGTCCACCGTGTACCTCCCACATCCACCTCCCACGTCCACCGTGTACCTTCCACATCCACCATGTACCTCCCACATCCACTGTGTACCTCCCACATCCACAAAGTACTTCCCACGTCCACCATGTACCTTCCATTCCACCATGTACCTCCCACATCCACAAAGTACTTCCCACATTCACAATATACCTCCCACATCCACCATGTGCCTCCCATATTCACCATGTATCCCCCATATCCAGTTTCCTCTCTCTTCCTCCTCCCACTAGGCTCCTTTATTCCTCAACTACTCCTGCTTTCATGACATATTTGCACATGGACACACATACAAAAACACATGTGCACACACATCCACAAAACAGGCATGCAAATATATACATATACACATACAGACACATTCATCCATACATGAATGCATATATTCACACAAATACATATACAGAAATGCACAGACACACATGCATTCACACACATATATACAAACAAATGCATATACATATGTACACAAATACATACACAGGGATACAGACACATAGAAGTACACACATTCACACATAAACACAAATACATACACAGAGACATACACAGGCACACATATTCACACATACATGCATATATAAACACACACACATTGGCACACATGTGTAGGAGGAGAGAGCTGCTTGTTTGTCCCAGCTGCCCAGAACTGAAATAATCACACAGAAACTGTATTAATTAAAACACTGCTTGGCCCATTAGCTCTAACTTCTTATTCCTAACTCTTACATCTTAGTTTAACCCATTTCTATTAATCTGTGTATTGCACATGGCAGTAGCTTACCAGCTAAGTTTTGGCAGCATGTCTAACTCTGGCAAAGGATCCATGGCGTTTCTCTGACTGCTTCCTTCCTCCCAGAATTCAGTTTCATCTTCCCTGCCTACCTAAGTTCTGCCCTATCAACAGGCCAGGGCAGTTTCTATTCATTAACCAATGAAAGCTGCACATAGACAGAAGGACCTCCCATACCACACATGCACACACACATACACACATATGCACATATACATACAAATAGACACAGGCACAGATATTTACACATACACACAAATGTATGCACTTGCACATATATATATACAGATACACATTCATTCACACAATACTTATCACATACTCATACATTTACACACATGCATACATACATACACCTGCAAACATTCATACATGCACATATATACACATATATATCAGACACCTAGATGCACACATACATTTATGAAAATGCACACACATACACAAATGCACACATATATTCATTCATACATTATACAATACATGGATGAGCACACATATAAATATGTACACATATATTTCCATACACATATATGCATGCCCTCACACACATACACATACGCACATATTTTCACACATTTTTATCTATCTGCATACTCTAAGATCTACAAATGAGAGAGGATATGCTATCTGTCCATCTGGCTTATTTCACTCAACGTCATGATTTCCATTCCATTAATTTTCTTGAAAAATAGCAGGATTCATTCTTTGCCACTGGATAGATGTGCTGTGAGCATGTAGCCCGTTTTGTCGGCTCCTCTGTTGACAGACACCCGGCTGATGCTGTGATTCCGCTGTTTCCACTGGTGCTGCAGGAAGCATGAACATACAAGTGTCTCTGTGGAGCGGATTTAGAGTCCACATGCTGTGCCCGGGAGAGGTGGTGTCACCATTTCATTCTCATTTGGGAGAGGAGTCTCCCTTTTGACTTCCATGCTCACCAGCGTTAATAGTTCTCTTGGTGACAGCCACTCTGACTGAGAGAGGTGGTATCCCACTGTGGCTCTAATTTGCACTCCCTTGGTGGCTACTGACCTTAACACTTTTCGTATATTTCTTGGCCCTTTGTTCTTCATCTTTGAGAACTGTCTGCTTATTTCATTAATTCATTTGTTGGACTGGCTCATTCTTGGTAGTTGTTCTTTGGAGTTCTTTGTGTGGCGCCCAACGTGGGACTCGAACCCACGACCCTGAGATTAAGAGTCGCATGCTCTATATTGTGAGTTTCTGTGCCACACACTCAGTCTCAGAGTTAAAATGCTATGTGCAGCTCCTACCTGGTGGCCCCAGAGCTAGCAGAAAATGGTACGTCCTCCATTTTGAAACTGGAGAGAGGTGGAGCCAACATCCAAAACAGCCCGTGACTCTGCTGCTCAGAGGCACAAGCACCTCTGCCATGCTGAACTGTTCTGATCTCAGGTAGGAACTATCATAATTACCATAATAACAGCGCAGTTAAAGTTTAGACTGGGCAGGACACAGGCAATACCGTATTACCTCTACATGGTGCAACTTAACTTTTTAAGAAGTGTTAATCATTTTAAGAAGTGCTCCTGGACAGTAAAAATATTACAGATTCACAATAGGACAGATTCAGACATAAAAGACCTTTAAATGGGTCACAATGTTGGATGAGTGTACATAGGCTTGGGAGAGAGAAGAAAAAGAATATAGAGAATAAAGTTAATACCTTTTTAAAAGGGTAAAGTCTTTAAAGAGACAGAGACAGAGTACAGATAGTTATAGATTAAAAGAAGTAAAGAAAAATAAGTCACGTAAAAATGGAAAATTCACAGAGAGTCTGGATTATGTATTTTGTTGTGTTTTCTTTGAATTTTTTGACTGTAAAGGAGCTAAGTACAGAGAGACATTTCATTATATGGGCTGCCAGACTAGACCAGAATGGACATCTTAATGGTATGACTTCAGAATTTGGATCTAAGAACATGATGCTTTGTAAAAGAGTTTCTTCTTTTGTTTTCACAGAGGTTGAGACTCTGTGGATTGCTTCTATCCCAATATGGTATGATAGACCACGCCCTCCTGAAAGGTTTCTGTGAACACACTCAAGAAATTACTTTGCTCAACTGTCAAGTGAGATGAATCTAGCAAACAGGTTATACCATGAAAGACCTAAATAACTGTGCCCCTATTCAGCAGGAAGCAGTTTGGAGAGAAATAACTGGGCCCATATTCCCAAATATTGTTTATAAATGTTCTTTTACATTTAAAGGGGGATATGATATATATAGGAATAATTTGCATTGGTATAAATTTTGCCTTATTGATAGAAATTTAAGGTCAATTTTGTTATATGTATATGTATTTTTGATCTTGATTAAGGTATTGTAATTGTGTAGTTCACTTAAAAATGTAATGTATAATTAGGAAATATAGGTTGTTAATGGATAATCATCAATAATAGTAAAGCTTGTACTCATGTTAGTTAGATTTTCTAGATATATAGAGATATATTTCAGTTAGACATTCTTCATATCTTTCAAAGACTGCAGAATATGGCATTTAATGTTTTAATAACTTAGGGCTTTTCATGAAAATGAGACACGTCTGCTCCTGGCAGCACCAGCTACTTCAAGAGGAAGATGGGTATCAAAGAGGCTCCTTATGGAGTTTGGTAGCCATTTGGAGAAAAACTGCTCTTGCCTGGACTATTGCATAAGCTAGACACAATGAACCCACAGAGAGAGGACTGCTGAACTTGCCTAAAGGTGAGATGATCTTTCGGGGTTCCTGACTCATGAAAGAGTCTATGAGACATTCTACGGGACACAGAAAAAAGTGACTGAACTGTCTTTGAAATTTCCTGCTTTATGGAAATATCTGTTGGATACAATGGGCCTGTAGGCCGAAGATGGATGCCCCAATGATACAGAGGAACTTTGGGTGACTGTCCAGGCAGCAAAATGTCTCTGTCATTTCTAGAGTTTGGAAGTTGCTCATTTCTTGCTTGCTTAGGTAATATTATATCCTTCTGGAGTCTTATGGAGTTGAAGAATATATAGATAGTTATTGTTTTCCTTAGTTATGATAAAAGATAAAGTAGATAGAAATATTGTAACTGTAATTCTTGCTTGATAGCTGTTTTGTTATATGTAATTTTACTATGTTAAAATGAAAGCCTTTCTTTTTTGTTTAAACAGAAAAAGAGGAAATGATGGAGGATAGTCATCTGTCTATGTGTTACTTTCATTGGTTAATAAAGAAACTTCCTCGGCCCTTTGATAGGGCAGAAAATTAGGTAGGCGGAGTAGACAGAACAGAATTCTGGGAGAGAAAAGGTGGATGCTTCAGGCAGTTACCATAGGTAGTCGCCATGACTCTCCTCTCTGAGACAGATGCAGGCTAAGATCCTTCCCGGTAAGCCATCACCTTGTGGTGCTACACAGATTATTAAAAATGGGTTAGTCAAGATGTGAGAGTTAGCCAGTAAGAGGCTAGAACTAATGGGCCAAGCAGTATTTAAAAGAATACAGTTTTCGTGTGATTATTTCGGGTAAAGCTAGCCGGGTGGTGGGAAGCAGCCCGCACCTATCAACACTACATTTGTGTTCTAGATACTAGTCCCTTTGGGTGTACAGCTAGTGGGAGTCTTCTCCCATTCTGCAGTCATCACTCTGGTTTACTGTGGTTTCCTTTGTGTTGGATTTCATGAGAACCCACTGTCAATTCTTGCTGTTATTTTCTGAGCTCTTGGAGTTTCTCCACATCCTCGCCTCTGGGTACATCTTGAAGTGTCTTCTCCATGCTGCCCTCTAGCGGTTTCAGAGTTTCAAGTCTCACACTCAGGCCTTTGATGCCTTTGAATTGATCTTTGTACAAAATGAGAGGTAGGGACATAGTGTCATTCTTCTGCCAGGGGATGCCCAGTTTCCCCAGCACTGTCGAATGCCTTTTCTTCAGTGAATGTTTTAGACATTGTTGCCAAAAACAGTGGTTCTCAACCTGTGGATCGTGACCCTTCTGGTGTGTGTGTGGAGGGCTAATGACCTTTTTACAGGGGTCATATATCAGATATCATGCATATCATATGTTTACACTATAACTCATAACAGTAGCAAAATTGCAGTTAAGTAGCAACAAAAAATTATTTTATGATTGGGGGTCACCACAACATGAGGAATTTTATTAAAGGGTCCCAGTGTTAGGAAGGTTGAGGACCACTGCACTAAAATCAAGTCTGTGGCTCATTCCTTGGCTTTCCTACACTCCCTAGAGGAAGTGCTTGCAGGGCTGCAAAGGGGAAGCCCGGATAGGAGCCACGGGGTTATCTTAGGAGGACAGAGAAAGCTGTGGCACCCTTATTTGTATAAAGTTTTATTTTATTAGAACCATGCCCTCTCATTTACATAGTGTCTGTCACCCCACAGCAATAGGAAAAGGCAGTTACTTCAGAGACTGTTTACTGTCCAGGCCTGTGCAGGAAACACTTCACCAGCCCCAAAGACAAGGTTGGTCTACTCTTGGCAGGGGGATGCTCTGCCCATAAAAGAAAGGGACTGCCTACTCTCTGGAGCCCCAAGACGTGTCTGGCTCTGGATTTTCCCGCTGGAATCCTCAAGAACACAGGAATGAATCCTATAGCTCCTCCAACTCTTCAAACTCCAAGCTTTTCTGACTAGTTGGGGCCTTTATGGGTCTTTTACAAAATAATCCTTGAATCTTCGAATCTGGAAAGGCAAAATTATCGAGAGCAGCCAGTGACCTTTCTGGTGGTTCTCAATGTCTCTCCTCTACGTTTTTAGCTTTCGTTACCCCCAGGACAGCGAGTGCCTAATTATTTCTTGACTAATCGTGTCTCCAGGGTTCTGAGGAAATCTAGAAGCTTGTCCTCCATTACAGCTTCCAAATTAGTTTCTCTTTAGTTGGATGTGCTTTCTTTGTCTTTCCGTCTGAGTTCGGCCAAAAATAGTCTCTCAAACAGAGAGCTAAATTCTCTGAGATTTCGTTCACTCCAATTAACTTTTCTTAGGAGTCTGACTGTGTTAATGAGGTCTTTGCTCCTCAGGATCAGGGTCCTAGATTGCTGGGCTGATGTTTTTTTATGCCAAGCTACAACTTTACCTTTTGTCCCCTATCAGTTTGGGGGAGGGGCAGATATAGCCGGTGACAGAATGGGGTGAACCCAGACCCTGTAACTAATAAACCTTGGACATGTTCAGCTTCCATGAAAGCTGGTTTTTGTTTGTTCATTGGTTGGTTTTGTGTGTGTGTGTGTGTGTGTGTGTTGTAAATATGTTTGTGCTAGTGCACATGAGTGTACACATATAGAGGGCAGGTGTCAATCTTGGGTTGTTCCCTGCGAATGCTGTCCACCTTGTTTTTTGAGATAAGGTCTCTCTCTGGCCTAGAACTTGCTGATTAGGCTAGGCTGGCTGCCTAGCCGGGCCCAGGAATCTGCCTGTCTCTACTTCCCTATACCTGGTAGGTATTACATGGGTGCTGAGGATTGGCCTTGGGGTCTGGCTGGCTGTACTGACTGAGCCATCTCCCAAGCCAAGTGCTAAGAGTTTAATGATGATGATTAGGAGACAGAAATGCGAGTATCTTCCCTCTTCCCTACTTCTGTGTTCCCAGGAAAGTCAGCTGTGACCAGAACTGGTTCTGGTTGTCAAGTCCAGCGATAGACTTGCTCACCTTAGACCACTGTGTAGAGGACATTGGTCCAATGAGCTGTTTTCACTTTTGCAAACTGCATGCACACGTCTCAGGTTATTTCACAGCCTGCTGGACAAATGGGAAAACTGAAACCCAGAGAAATTTAGCCACAGGCCTGAGGTCACACAGCTGAACAGAGTCAGAGACACTGCAGACACCACATCTCACTTTATAAAAGAAAAATTTTGACCCCATTGATGGCTTTGTAATAGTCTTACAGCCCAAAGGTCGGGCTTGGCCCAGCCTGAGCCAGGAGTCTGGTTACATGAGCCTCATTGGACTTGAGGCCAGGAGCTGGGCAAGCTCATCCTCTGGCCTCCTACAGGGACTACAGAGAATCAAAGGCTTGAGTTCCCTTCAAGCCTTGGTATAGCATGAGTCCCTGTCACCTCCTACTTCAAGTCAGGGAAATCATGTCCACTCACAGGTGGTGCCGAGGGTCCTTGGTTCGGGCCTCCAGAAGCACCAGCACCCTCCTTTCTCCTTCCCTCCCTCTTTCTCCTCCTCTCCCTCCCCTTCACTCCCCCCTCTTTTGCTTTCTTCTTCCCACTTGCCCCTCCTGCCTCAATCCTGTTTGATCCAGTCGCCTGCAACCCTACTAGTCAAACCTCAGTGCCTGAAGCACCTTTAGAGGCGCTGTAGTCACAGGAGAGGGAACTTCAGACATCTGAGAGTCACGCTGAGGATGAGCACACTGGGCTGCCATTCACTGTGACAGGGGTTGAGAAACTGACTTCTGAAGAAAAGTGTTCTCTTGGTCGGTGGTTGTAGGGTTATCAGTCTGTGCCGAGCACTCCTGTGGCTTTCAGGCCTCATTTGGGCACTCCAGATGGCTATGATGGGAGTGTGTGGGAAGTTAAACAGCTCACAGCATGATTGGCAAGTAAAAGAGGCAGAGGAGTCAGGGTCCCACAGTCCCCTTCCCAGGCACATGCTTGATGATGGGGGTTTTCTCCTAGCCCTCGCCTCTTAAGGGTTCAGTCTCCTTCCAGTATCCCCATACTGGAAACTAGGCCTTTAGCACGCAGGCCTCCAGGGGGCACTGAAGATCCAAACCACAGCCCTGGGAAGAGGATGTTGTGAGGGAGCAAGTGGTTAGCAATTGTTTAAAGATGGTCTGAGAGATGGTTCAGGGTTAAGAGCACTTGCTGCTCTTGCTGAGACCTGGGTTCAAACCCAGAACACATGTTTAGTGACTCACACCAATTATAACTCTGGCTCCAGGGAATCTCTCTCTCTCTCTCTCTCTCTCTCTCTCTCTCTCTCTCTCTCTCTCTCACACACACACACACACACACACACAATTTTAAAAAAACTTTACGATGAGAGTCACAGACTCCCTGTGAACTAACCATAGTAGAGATAAGCTCTCTCTCTCTCTCTCTCTCTCTCTCTCTCTCTCTCTCTCTCTCTCTCTCTCTCTCTAAATACAAAACTCCTTTATAAAGCATGACTTCAGGGGTGAGAGTGGGGTCTGTCTCGAGGTGGCCTTGCTGACACTCCTTTCCCAGGACTCTTTCAAAGGCTTTCTGCTGGTTATAGGGAGAATCTGTGACAGAGCATCTTGGGAGCTGGGCCCAGGGACTCTTGTCTTCCTGGAACCTAAATGCAGATCCCAGCTCTAACTGGTCCTAAATGCAGATCCCAGCTCTAACTGATCCCGCTCTGACCATGGATCTCTCTGTGTTTCAGAGATGACATCCGTGAGGTGAGGTGATGGGGGCTCCTTGGTCATGAGGCTGTGTGAAGATTTTGTCTTAATCATAGTCACATGGCTCAGTGAAGACAATGAATACATTTTAAGACATGCATTATGAAAGCATCCTGGAATATACATGTGCCGACTAAAATGTGTATGATGTCATTAGTTGGTGATACAGTGTCATGGAGGTACTGCCATATATATGGTTCCCTATCTACAGAATCGTTGTTATGCAAGGCATGGCCCATGCTTGTTGTATCATATTTTTATACTTCGCTATGTTATAATATGAATAACATATATAATACATAATATATAATATATGACATATATACATATATATTAGAATAAACCAGGAATAACTGTATTCTCAGCACGTGGGAAACTGAAACAGAAGGACTGTGAGCTTATTAAGGCCAGCCCAGGATGTTTACTAAGACCCCACTCAACATCAAAAACAAAACCATAAAAGAAAGTTAACAAAATGTATTTTATACAGCACTCTAGAATACACAGTAATCATAAGAATAACACCTTAAAGTCTGGGCAGGCACAATCCGCCTAATGGAATGCCACCTGCCTCCAGAGCTGGCAGGACCAGGTAGAATGTCTTTCATTTAGGATAGCTCTGAGTTGATGGAGTGGTGAATTGGGGTAAGGACAAGCTGTGGAGAGGGAATGGTTGGTAACCTAGGTCATCCCAGGGTCTTCAGTGCATGGCTGGACTCCAAGGCCAGGCACAGTGTGGCAGCCACACTGCAGGTTGCCGTGGTGATCCAGAATAGCACTGGGTGGCAGGCTTGTACTGGTTTTAAGGACACCAAGTTCCTGAATTGTGGAGGAGGGACTGCTGGCTGAGCGCCCTGTGTCTTCCCACGTCCTGGGCTATCCCGGAGTGACCCCAGTTACCTGGAATGCAGACTTGCCGACCACCCTCCTCCCAGCCCTTGGCTCCCACTAGAGTCAGAGTGCCCAAGGCTTTCCAGAGGGCTCTTTACAGTATGCAGATGTGTCCCGCCCCTTGGGATCCTGCCACAGCAGGCCAGACACTCCCTGATCGTTTCTTACATCAGCCCTGCCTGGTCTGTCCCAGCATCAGGACAAAGGCAGCCACCAGCCCTATAAAGCCTGTGGGGTGGCGGGTCACTGAAGACTATGCTTCTTGGCCAGCTCTGTCCATGATCTCTCAGGGTCTCTCCCCAAATCTGAAAGCTAAACATTTTCTCCTAGTCTTTCCCCAAGGCCAGTCTAGGACCCTAGGACCCTTCATCTCCCTCTAGAGATGCTGAGGCCTCTCTCAATCATCACCCCATACTGCTTGACCCCCAAGTCTAGGCTCCTAGCATACCCCATTATCATAAATCATTTCTTCCCAGGATCCTTCTCCCTACAGTGCTTTGGGTCTGAGCTGTCAGCAGAAAAGACGACCTTCCCTGTAGGCCTGTACTCACGCAGACTAGAGTATCTGACCCACACCCTACTATTGTGTGACCTTGAGCAAAATAGTCTCCTCTCAGGTAAAAGTCATCTTGACATTAAAAAGTTGCCGGTAGCTCCTGTCCTACAGTGGGCAAGAGGATAGTGACGAAGTTCCCAGCTAGTTAATACTGTCTCTGCCATAAAAGGAAGCATGTATTCATTCATTCATTCATTCATTCATTCATTCATTCAATGTATACTGAACATATTCTATGAGGCTAAACCCCGGGACACAATGGTTTCCAAAGTCCAAGACTGGACCAGCCTTCCTGAGAGAGCCATTTGATATAATCCACACATACAACAAGCATGTCAGAACACTGGCTGACTCACAGTTTTAAAGTCTCATATGAGTGACCTAGTGTAGGGGTCAGTGGTGGCTGTATCTGGCCACCAGAGATACCACATCACGATCGCAGCAGGAAGCAGGCCTCTGTGTCTGGAGCCTGCATCTGGAATAGGGCCTTTACACTGCAGGAGGGAAAGTCAAAAGAAGGTCATTGATGGAACACTTTCTCAGACTTTGACCTCAGGCCCCGCCCCCTGCAGCCTAGCGGGACAGCACAGATGCCACCAGAAATGCTGACATGATGGCGAGAGTGGATGTTACCTGTCCTGGTGACCCGTGGTCCCCATGCTTTCACTCCGGGAGTAACTCAGTTTTCGTGGGAGAACCTAGTTAAAGGGGAGGGTAGGACTCAGGGACACTACAGCCTCTATCTTGTTGGAACAAAGTTACAAATTCTCCGCACTGCTTCTGCTTGGGGGAAACTGTGTCAGACCCCTTCTGGACCTGTCAGTATTAGCCGCCCACAACTTTTCTGAGTTGGGAACTGAGTGGTTCAGAGAGAGAAAAAAAATGCCCTAGTTTTGTAATTGGCTCCCATGGTGCTGCTCAACGATTATTAAAATACGGACACAAAACCTCCCAGAGAAATCGCTCTGGGCCTCTATTTATCATGTGTGTCGCAAGACAAGCAAAGGCCATTCTGCGGAGTGTCAGCTACCGGATGCTTCAAGGTCAGATAATTAACTTTATCAGAAAGAGTCAAATCTGTGCAGGGGACCGGAAGGAGGACTCGGGAGCCGCTCACTTGATGGAGCCCACTGCATAGCACCGGCTTCAGCAGGTGCTGCTCTCATTCACATCTGAGAAGGCCACTGTCTCTCCCATCCCCAAAGCCTGCACAGAGGTGGCAGGAGGTCAGCAAACACCTGGGACAATAGACTAAGTTCTCTCTTCGAGCCTGTGCTGTGTATTTTTCTAGGGCAGTGGTTTTTGCAGCTGTGAGGCCAGCAGCAATAGCCTGTCCTAGGAACATTCTAGAAATCCCCATTCTCAGGCCCATCCCCCAGAGACAATGGGGTGCAACCCAGCCCTTTGTGGGTTTGCGGGTACTCTGTGGCCACGTATGGTGCCCATGAAAGTCATGCTCTGTAGAAGACAGCAGGAGAGTGGGGGTTGGGATGCCACTCCGATGGGACTCCTGTCATGAGGGGGCTCTAGATGATGGCTCTTGAAGCTCTCAGGACCACAGTCAGCAGCCGGCATGATAGCACTCAGGAGGGTGAGGAGGAGATGGGAAGGAGGCAGGATCAGGTGAGCAGTCAGGGCCAGAGGGCAAGCTAACATTTGCCAAGCTCCTGTTATGTGAGTTAAATGTCTGTCCCTAGATTCACATCGTGGAAGGTCACATAATCTTTGTGTTCGGAAGTGAGGCCTCTGGGAGACTCATGGGTCCTAAGGGCTCAGCCCTCACAGAGTAATAAATAGTCTTGTGGGTCACCAGGGATGGCTTTGTAATGAGAGCAAGCCCTATTGGCAAGTTTGCTGTCTCACCCTGCAGTGTTCTGTGTCACCTCTGGATCTTGCAGAAGGTCCCTTGTCACCCCAGCCTCCAAAACTACCAGGCAAAGGATTTTTATTTGTTTTGTTGTTATTTTGTTTTTAATAAATGACCTACTCTTGGGTACTCTGCTCTATTCTATTTTTAATTTAATTTTTATTTATGTGTATATGTGTGTGCTTGCACATGTGTGTGCAGGTGCCCTCTAGGGTCAAAAGACAATGTATGGCCCTTTGGTTGTGCGCTAACCAAAGTGGGTACTGGGAAAATTGGGTCCTCTGCAAGCAACAGCAAGTGCTTTTAACCACTGAGCCATCTCTTCAGCCCAGACTCTGTTCTGGACACTGGGAACAAGGGCAGCAGAGTATCAGAGCTCCTGCCCTTAGGAAGGGTGTGCACTTGCAGAATGAAGGGGCCTTACGTTGTTCAAGGCAATGATGGTGGTCACAAGAGGCAAGAAGGTGCTAGCTCAGAGGAAATGGCAGGAATGCCATGCAAGACTAGAGGAGGCCGTGCATACATGATGTATGGCACATGGGGTGGGAGAGCTGGCTGACTCTACTTCTCCAGGTCAGGTAGGGTCCACCCTGAAATAATATTCACCACTGCCTCCAGTATCAGCTCCCTTGGTGTAATAGGCAGGTCCTAACCATACATGAAAACCAAAATTAGTCTAGGCTCTGGAAGGGCAGCTATGAGACATCATTGGGCCAGGCATTGTGAAGGGAGACGACATAATGTAGTTGGGCATGACCTAGGGGTGGGGCCCTTGGGGAATGAGGGTAAAGGGATGACCCTTATCCTTGGACTACAGCCAAGTCTATGTTTATCAGTTTCGTGACTTAGGGAAACCCTGGCTCCCAAACACAGCATCTCTCCTAAAGGGAAGTGGGATTGCTGTTCTGGTATGAATGTCCCTCTCAAACCCTTCATAAAATTCAGTTGCCATAGGGGAGGTTTTGAGAGGTAGGGTAGGGTCCTTAATTGATGCCCCTGAGGGTTCTGCACTGTGAAGAGAGGATGCTGACTACAGGTGTGGCTTCCTGATCTAAGCCCCTTGGCTTCACTGCTTCTTACCCTCGCCTGCCCTTCTGCCTTCTTCCATGTGATGATGGCAGCACAGAGCTCCCGCTAGAAGCCTTCACCATGTTAGGGCTTCTCAGCCTCCAAAATGGTGAGTCAGACAAACCTCTGATGTTTAGGAATTACCCAGTCTAGGGTGTTCTGTTATAGCCAAAGTAGAGCTGAGACAATGTCCACTGTAGGAAACATGTATGGGGTCTAGCCTCTGGAATAAGTCAGGTAACAGGGTCCAGAGTTGACCTTAGGTGGACAGTGAGAGACATGTGGATCACAAGCCACCATCGACTGAGTGACTGGCCACAGTCTTTCCACCCTCTCTTTACCAAGCATCGGTATTTCCCCCTGTACGATGAATAGGATAGCCATCCGTGTCTAAGGACAGACATAACGATTAACGGCAGACTCTTGTACACGTGCATATAGGATGCCAATATCCAATGTCTTCCTCAGTTGCTTTCCACCTTTTATTCTGCGACAGGCCTAGCCATTGAACCAAAAGTTTACTGATATGTTGGGATTGTTGGCCAGCAAGCCTAGGAATCCATCTCTCTCCAGTTTCCCAAGCCTGGAATTACAAGCATGTGCCATCACAGCTGGCTTTGTACACAGTGCTGGGGATTCAAACTCAGGGCCTCATGCTTGCACAGCAAGTGCCCCGCCCACAGAACCATCTCTCTAGCCCCTGGAATGTGCAGTTCTTAGCACAGCGTCTGGCAGAAGCTAAGCCATCACTAAATGGTTGCTGCTGTTATGGTTGTCACTATTGTCATTGATACTTGAGGGCACGGAGTGACGTCTCAGGACTGCTTGAGGGATGTCCTGAGTGGTAATGCCTGTGTGGTCAGCTGTCCCCTGAGAAGCAGGAGGGATCGAGACGGCATCAGCTGTAAAGAGAGTAGCAGAGGTTTGGAAAACACTGTTCTGGGGCAGACAGGAGATGAATTATGGTCAGCTCTTCCCAGAAGCCTTCCTAGGTTTTTATGAAAGTTCCTTGCACTAATTTAGGGGTCACAAATCCTGACTGTGGTGTGATAGCCTGATAGCCTGTCCCTCTGTTGAAGTGAATGCCCCTGGATGCTAAAGCCTGGGAATGGTCCAGCCTTATACTTTTGATGTGTGCAGCAGTTACTTAAATGGGGGGAAAAGAGTGACTGTAACCAAGAAGGAATTCTTAAATGAGTAAGAGTTGATTCACTGGCTAGTCCAAGAAGAAATAAGCTAAACTTGGAGGCAAGGTACCGTAGACCCCTGAAGCCTCTTGACTGCACACCTCCCATCTGGACACAAGGTGGCGTCACTACCACCATGAAGCCCTGCATGCAGGGACTGAAGCAAAGGAGACCATCTGGTTCTTCAAGGGCAGGGACCTGTTTCTCTTGCCTCCAGGTTACCAGAGGAGCTTGCTGATGGTGGCAGCAGCTCACAGCACAGTGTAGAGCTGAAACTTGCTGAGCTCTGGAATCCACCCAGGACCTTCCCTGAGATGTGTGTGGCTCTCCTTTGGTAGATGGAGCCGTGAAATCCTTTCTCCATAGTGAGATCAGCCCTCCGGGTCCAAGCAGCCGCTACCTGGAAAAGGAAAGGGACTTTGCTGTCCTCCTCAATTCCCCTCCTTCAGTAGATACTAGGTGGGAAATCTTACCAAACAAGACCCATCTTCCCCATTTTGGAGCCTTCCTCTTTGCTTTTGAACCATTCCAGATGTTCAGAGGGCCACAGCTGTTGTACTTTTGGAGAACTTACAATGATGTCTCAGCAGTTTGGTGCAGTCAAAATATTTCCAGGACAGAGGCAGCTCTCCAGCCCACTCTCCTTGGGTCTGCCAATCCATACAAACCCCCAGACTTTATTGCATTCCCTCATCTGCTCCCCCATGTCTTTACTCCTTCACCGGTGCATCTCTGTTTTCTAGAAAACTGCTCTTCTAGAGACTACAGGTCACACATGGTATAGCATGTTCTGGAACTGCAGGTTGACTGCTGTTTTTGACTTACTAGATTCAGGTTGCTCTTTTTTTTTCCAGAAGGAAAAATCTCACAAATGAGCCAGAGGTACTGCATACCTGTAGTCCCAATGCCTCGCAGGCTTACTAAGAAAATTATGAGTTCAAGGCCAGCTCAGACATCATAATGAGACCGTACCCCCAGGCACAGCACAGTTCCTCTTTGTTCAGTTAATGGTAATATGGAACTGATTTGATACTTGAGGAAGCACTGGCTGCTGAGCAGGCTATTCAATGCCGTGTGTGTGTGTGTGTGTGTGTGTGTGTGTGTGTGTGTGTGTCCTTCCCCTCTGGCTGATGTGACTATAGACCATGACAGGATCCGAGGCTGGGGAGCTGTGCCCTCTATGCCTTTGCGGAGGTTCCTCTCCAAGCCTTAGGAAGTTACCTCACATGCTGCGCTAACCAGCAGCTGGCTCAGGATTGGAAGGTTGGTTGCCTCTTGCTCTGGAGCAATTGTCTGGCCCTCTGGTTTACTGCCTGTAAGCGCTAACCTCCTCAAGCCCTGAAAGTCTCCCTTCTGCCTCCTCAGCTCAGGAGACTGAACCACCGGTCTGCGTTTTCTGTGGCCAGGAAACTTCCACAAAAAGGAAGCCCAACATCAAAAGCTCCCTTGGGCTCACTGCACGGTGCCCCTGTTATCTTGGAGATGAAAGCCAGTATTTCACATGATTTTGTCTTTTCTTTTCAGTCGGTAGTTGTGATACTGGTGTTGTTGGTTGGGGTATTGGTGGTGGTGCTGCTGGTGGTGGTGATGGCATGTTGTTGCTGTTGTTGTTGCTGATGGTCATGATGCTGTTGTGATACTGGTGGTGCTGTTGGTGGTGGGGTGACAACGGTGCTGGTGGTGATGGGGATGAAAGTGGTAGTGTTGTTGTTGGCAGTGGTGGCGGCAGTGGTGGTGGCAGTATTGCTGTGTGTAATCTGGTCCCTGTCACCAGGAGTCGAAGCCTCCATTATTTGTTACTGAGTCCATCAGAAGGGAAATTGGCCTTTCATGGTTTTAAATTCTTAGTACCAAGCACCTGTGTCATCGAGACTTCCCATTGCTGTAGCAAGCAGCAGCAAGAAATAGGAAGAAAGTTTTTGTTTGGTTATGAGAGGATGGCCTTCCAACTCCATTTTTTTTCTAGGCTTGGGTGAATCAGGGCATCATGGCTGTCAGGAAGCAGAGAGGAAGTAGGAGGAGCAGGTACACCCTTCAAAGTCACATCCCAGAGAGGGGGTGGAAGGGCAGGTATAGCCTTCAAAGTCATACCTCAGGGATTCCCCTTCCCCAGTGAGGTACACCTCTGATGTTTCTACCAACCTCCAGAATAGTGCCACCATCTGTACCAGCCTTGTCTTGGCACTTACCATCATGCTATTGAGTCACTAAAGTCCTCAAGAACAGAGGGTCTACAGGAAAAATCCCTTCTTGTTACTAATTCCCATAAACCCAACACAGAGCCTGCCCCAGAGAAGCTCTTAATGCTTAATAAATGCATGGATTGATGGATGGATGGTTGAATGGATGGATGTATGAATGGATGGGTGGATGGATGGATGGGTGGGTGGATGGGTGGGTGGGTGGATGGGTGGGTGGATGGATGGGTGGGTGGGTGGATGAATGGGTGGATTTATGGATGAATGGATGAATGGGTGGGTGGATGGATGGGTGGATAGGTGAGTGGATGGGTGGGTGGATGGATAGATGGATGAATAGATGGATGGACTGATGTATAAGTGTTTATATGGATGTATGGGTGGATGTATGGATGGATGGACAGAAAGATGGATGAATGGGTGTTTACATTGCATGGGGACTTGAGGTTCAGACTCCAAACCTATGGCCGAGTTTCTTTTTAAATTTTGTAATCCATCTGGGGTGTGTTTTGGGGGATGATATTTGGTGTATGCAGGCACACATGTCAAGGTACCCAAGTGGAGGTCACTGGACAGCTTTCAGGAATCTGTTCTCTCCTTTTACTGTGCATTCCAGGGATGGAACTCAGGCCATCAAGCCTGCACAGCAAGCGCTTCTCCCACTAAGCAGCCTGCTGACCCGATGGCTGAGCTTCTTCACCCAGGGTCACAAGTTTCTTTTCTCTGCTCAGAATAAAACACAGTGTGAGTCTCGAGAAGTGCTGACCAGGACTTCCCTCTTTCTGCACAGGGAATTCTGCCTTGTTTATCCTCTGCTTCACTTTGCTGAGCTCTATAGAGTCTGTGTGATCAATAAAGCTCCTTGCAAGAAGTTTTCTGAAATAGAATGAGTAGAATCCGATCTTGTGCGCGGGGGACTGGAGAAATCTGCTTGGGGTGGGGGCTTCTGCAGAAGTTGCTGGGTTGTCTCCCGCCTCCTGGAGCGAAGCAACCACACTGTGATCATTAGTCTCTATTAAATGTGCTAAGTTGGAGCTAAGCACTTGCTTTTTATGTTGTCTGTGGGAGGATGTATGCATATGTGTGCAGGTGTGTTCATCCATGCATGCATCTGTGGAAGCCAGACGCCTCCACTGGGTGTCCTCCCTCACTCTCTACCCTCTGAGATAGAGTTTCTCATTGTTTGACCTAGAGCCCATCATTCATTACAGTGGCTTTGCCAGCAAGCCTGGGAAGTCCGCCTGTACACACCTCCTCTACGACTTCGGTGTGGAGCCATACCTAGCTTTTACATGTGTGATGGGGATCTGAACTCTGGTGTTCACAATTGTGTGACCAGCCATCTCTTCATCCCCAAAAGTTCTTGGGGTTTTGTTAAATTTACCTTATTTTTTTGTGTGTATGAATATTTTGCCTGCATGTATGACTTTGCAAATCTCTATGCCTTTTGCCCACAGACACCAGAGAGGGAATCAAATTCCCTGAAACTAGTGTTGGAGATGGTTGTGAACTGTCATGTGAGTTCTGGGAATCGAACCTGAGTCCTCTGGAAGAGTAGCCAGTGCTCTTAACTGCTACTGCTCTAGTTTTGAGTTTTTGTTTTGTTTGGTTTTAATTTGTTTTTTTTCTCTTAAATAAAAACATAAAGACTGGAGAGATGGTTTGACAGGAAAATGATTGCCTTACAAGTGTAAGGGACCTGACTTTGGATCTCCAGCCTGGACATAGTGGCGCACACTAGTAATCCCAGAGTGGGGAGTGGCAAGTTCAGAGACAGGACGGTGTCTGCCACTCACTGGCCAACTAATTATGCCAAATCTGTGAGTTCCAAATTTAGTGAGAGACTCTCAGAAGGTAAGGTGGAGAGCTATGGAAGATACCACATTGACCTTTGGCCATACACACATGTTCACACATGTGCATGCACACACACACAAACTAAAACTAAAGCAATGAAATATTTCCAGTTGTGAATATATTGCCTGGAAAGTCAGTTATTACCCAGTGTGCAGTTTGCTGGGAGCTGTCACTAGAGTTAGCTTTGTAACTATTAAAGATGAAAAATTAATTGCTCTTCAAATTTTAGCACCTTAAAATAGTAACTTTATTCTCGTGTGGTTTCAGTGGGTCAGGGACCTCACAGAAACCTCAGCTACATGATTCTATTTGAGATGTGTCCTATGTGGCAGAGTAAACCAGAGGCTGAGCAGGGTAGGGGTGGGGCTAGCAGGGCTCCCAGTGTCTTCACCAGTTCCCAGCCCTCTCTCCGTATGGCCTCTCTGCAGAGACCTGTTTGGAGTTTCTCACAGCCCAGCAGCCAGAGCACTGACTGGCACCGTGGCTTAGAGGTCTGAAGGAGAATGTCTGAACAGCCCCAGGGGAGACAAAATTGCCTTTAATGGTTTAGCTTTAGAAGTCAAATAATGTTACTCTTGCTAGTCTGTGCAGATGGAAACAGAAAAGCCCTCCCAGTTTAGGGGAGGAGACATGGACATTACCTCCCAATGGAAGGAAGATACAGTCATATTAACAGCATTTGTAGGGGGCTAGGGAGATGGATCAACAGATAAAACACTTACTCGAAACAGACATGAGGACTGGCGTTTGATCCCCAGCACCCTCATACGAGAGCTTAGAGGGACCAGTGAGATGGCTCAGCAGGTAAAGGCATTTGAGACGCAAGCCCATTTACCTGAATTTGCTCCCCAGGGGACGTGTAAAAATCGAAGGAGAGAACTAACTCCACAAAGCTGCCATTTGACCTCCACACATGCTCCATGGCATGTAAACTACCCCTTTAATTATGCACCCACACAATAACCAATTTTTAAAGTAAAACAGACATGGCGGCTTGCCTATAATCTCAGCACTTAGGAGACGAAGACAGAGGATCCCCAGAAGAAACTAAATCAGCAAACCCTACATTCAGTGAGAGACCCTGCTGTAGTAATGAAGTGAGAAGCAGTCAAGTAAGACACTGAGTGCTGGCTTCCACATGCATGTGCAAATGTGTACCCACACACATATGTGAACACACGTACACATGAACAGACACAAAACAAAGGAGCGTGTTGAGTAAGGGGCTTTCTTCCCTCCGTCTTGACAAGCAGGCGTGTCACAGCCAGCCTGGGAGACATGCTCAGGGCCATGTCTACTATACCAAGGGGATCTACAGAGGACTCTGATGAACTGCAGGGGTGCGAGGGGCAGAGCATTGGGAGCAGTGCATGCAGCCCAGGCAGGGAGCACCAGGAGAGGGAAGGTTTGTGGCTCAAGAGTGAGATAAGGTTTGTTAGCGCTCAGGGAAAGGATGAAGGAAGGAGGTCAGCACAATCACACGCTTGGCTTAGCTTGTGAGCATCTGGGAACCCCAGGGTCTTTTTCTTTTACATATGAGGACTTTCTCATACCGCTTTCACCATGGTATTTTCTGATAGAAATTATAGTTGAAGTTTGTTCTTTTCCATCTTGAAGAATTTTATGTGGTTAAAAACAAAACCAACAAAAGCAAAAAAAAAAAAAAAAAAAAAAAAAAAAAAAAAAAAAAAAAAAAAAAAAAAAAAAAAAAAACCTACACAAACAAAAAGCCCTCCACACACATAGGTTTCCCACCAAGTGGGGATACATGCTAGCTACTCTCTTCCTTTTTCCCAAGTGCTAGCAGCTGCCGCTGATGCAAAAGCATGTGTAATATGTTACCATTGGCTAAAACAGTGAGATGTGTGCACAGGCCATTGTATTTTCCTGTGAACATATAATTACTTCAAGTAAAAGTTTTCAAAAATCCATAGTAATTTTATTTTCTGGAAGTTCTAGGTGGCTATTTTTATCCCGCTCCCCCCCATTGCAGCAAGCAGCATTTACACTGATTCCCTGATGAATCTTATTTCTCTAGTTGTATTTTGAGTGTGTGTACGCATGCACCAACTTGGATATAGTTCCTCGAGCCCACCACTCATCTTTTGAGACAGTCTGTCACTAGCCTAGGGTCCACTACCTGGGCTAGACTGTCCATCCAGTGAGCCCCAGGAATCTGTCTGTCTCTACCTTCCCAGTGCTGGCTGGGGTTACGGGTGTGGCCACTGCACTGACCTTCCTGAGTAGTCCAGGGGTTGACTCAACTCTTCATACTGTTAGCAAGGACTTTATCAACTAGCCCATCTCCCCAGGTCACCAGTGTTTGTGTGTGTGTGAGTGTGTGTGTGTGTGTGTATTTGTATGTATATGTGTGTTCATGTGTACATGTATATATGTGTGTGTTTGTATGTGTGAATATGTGTTTATGTGTGTTTCTGTATACATGTATATGTTTATGTGTGTATGTATATGTATATTTGATGTATATATTTTGTGGATGCATGGGTGTATACATGTATGTGTGTATGTGTATATATGTTAAGGTGTGTATGTATATGTATACAAGTATATGTGTATGTGTGGATGTAATGCTTCTGCATGTACATATATGTGTGTATATTTGTGTTTGCACACGTATGTGTGTATAAGTATGTGTGTTTATGTGTGTGCACACGTATGTGTGCATGTGTATATATGTGAGTGCATATGTGTATGTATGTTTATGTGTGCATATATATGTGTGTATGTATATGTGTGTGTGCGTGTGTGTGTGTGCTTGTGTGTATTTGTGTATGTCTGTGTGTCTGTGTCTGGCCTGTTAGGTTTTCTAGCTCTTGCCTGTGATAGTTGGTTTCTGGTATAGTTTGTGATTTTCACTCTGAAGTATCTGTTTTCCTTATAACTTTATTTCTGGCCATTCTTTGAAGTCTACAATAGAGCCAGATTCTTCCATAATAGTTCTGCTTGCTTCTGCAGTCTGGTGGGAGCAGTGCCAGACCTGGACTTTGTTAATTTAATTTTCCACTTTTGGTTTGGGGACTGTGTTAGTCTGAATTCTTAGAGGCTGTCTCAATTCTTGTCATCTGGTCCAGGGTCAAGATGAGCAGACTTGCTTTCTGTCTGCTCCTACGTGGGCTGTGCTTTTGAGGAGCACATCCCGGTCACTTGCCTGCACTCTGAGGTGAGGTCAGTGAGTGTCAGCTCTGGTCTCAACATGCTTGGTCTGATAGTGGACTCTAACCAGCTTCCTACTGAGGGGGCTTCAGTGCTGCCTTCTAGCCACAAGACTTCTCAGTCAGCACCTGTGGCTCATTTCCTAGAGTAATGCAGAATCTACCAGCACCATTCCTGTAGGCTCTGCTGAGGATTCAGCCATGCTAAGCCAGGAGACACACTCAGGCCAGAGGCAGGCCTCAGATGGCCTCTCGGGGAGCCAGGGCTCTGCTGTTACTGAGATCTGGAGAATGCCATCTGGTGCAAGGTCAAAAGCCCTATATAGTGGGATAGAAAGAGTGCAGGATTCCAGCGCAGACCCCAGGGCAAAGTCTGGCTGGGCCACTAGTTATCCGTATAGCTAGACTTCATACAGGCTGTCATGCTTCTACCCACCCACCCTCCTACCCACCTATACATTCATCCATGTATCTACCCATCCGTCCACTTATCTATCTTGCTGCACATCTTCCCATCATCCATTTATGTGCTACCCACCCACTCATCCATCCATCCATTCATTCATTTATCCATCCACTCACCTACCCATCCATCTCTGCATCCATTTGTCCAATCACCCATATACCCACACGGAACTTTCCATGTGGATACCCATCCACCCACCTAACCACTCATCTATGCCTATCTGACCACTCAGCCATCTAGCCATCTTCCCATCCATCCACCCATTCATGTGCCTACCTACCCGCTCATTCAAGCACACACACATCTATCCATCATATAACCATCAGTACATCCAGCCCGGCTAATCAGAGCTCTGTCACACTGCACTATAAATGTGTGTAAAAACTGGGTTGTCAGTTAAAGCACGTAAAATACATGCTTAGAAAAGCATCCACTGGTGGGGTGGGGCACATTATCTCACTAAATTCGGGTTCATTGAAAACTGTCTGTGGCCTGAGGGATGTGATTTGGTTGAGTTCACTTTACTGGATTGGGAAAGAACATACCTTGCCAGGCCCTGCCTGTGCCTTTCTTTCTTTCTTTCTTTCTTTCTTTCTTTCTTTCTTTCTTTCTTTCTTTCTTTCTTTCTTTCTTTCCCGAGTCATTGGTCACAAGAAAGGCCCATGGAGGTTACCCATGAGTTGATGAATCAGTGTGGTCCCAAACCCATGTGAACAAGAAGAGTCAGGAAGGGGTGTTGGTGGAGGGCAAAGGTACCAGAGACTAGTGTCTTCTGTGCAGGGATTAATGCTCTGAAAAGTCTCCTGCAAAGCTACTTGCACCAGGAAGCTGAGTGATAGCTCTAAACTGGCCTGTGAACATGGGAGCTTTGCTTAGCAGCTGAGAATGAGCCCTTTGAGGGATATGATGCCTCCAGAAACCCATGCTTGGGCTCTAGCAGACTGGCATAGAGCAGGGAGCCCAGGCAGCATTGAGGGCTCTGGGATGAGTGGATGAATCTGGAGTTCTGTGTGTGACTCCAAGTTTGGCCCTGCCCCCTCTGAACTCAGTTACCTGCATGATGACCAATGTGATCTTTAGTGTAACGCTTTAAGGTCAGAAACAATGAGGCTGAAATAGACTAGATGCTTAATAAACATGTCCTAGGAAGTAGATTTTTGTTTGCATGGTTCCCCTCCCCTCTTACTGGGACTGAGAAATGCATAGTGCACAGCTTTTTCATCTCATTCGGTCCCAGGCACCCTTCAGAGCCTGCTCTGTCACAGCGCTTTCTCTAGCCACTGCCATTATTCCCGTGCGACCCTCCATCTTCCAGTACACCATCAGCCCACTGCCCACCTCTCACTGCCCCTCCCTCCCTATTGCCTTCAGTCTTGCCCATCTAATTCACTTCTGCATGGCCAGCAGAGACTTCCCAACATACCCCTGGTACAGCCTTCCCCTCCCAAGCATCATCTCTCACCCCCTGCCCAGAGCAAAGGGGCAGGTAAAACCTTAGTGCCATAGGTGAACATGGGTAAGAGCTGAGGGGGCACAGGTGCCAAGAAGAATAACCCAAAGGCCGCAGCAGCATAGATCAGAGGCAAGGGCAGCCGGTGGGAGCTAAACGCTTGCCTGTCACTGTGACTGAGCCCCAGCCTCGTTGAACCTTCAAATGAGACTGATGGTGACCTCTCCTCCTAAGACTGCAGGAGGCCTCTGCAGATGACGGGCTGGAAGGAACAGCACAGCCGTTGTGCATCCAGGACACCATTATCTATTATAAACATCACCATCCCGAGGGCCGTTCCTGGGGCAGAGCCTGCCATCTCAGAGTCTTTCCCTTTCTGCCGCTCCATCTCCATGTAATGGCCTGCCCCGTGAGACTGGCTGTGTTTCCCATTTTGGCTCTGAGGCGAGCACCGGTCTGCAGTGTGCTTTTTGAGGATGGATGAGTGGACGCCCAGCCACTCTGCAAACTGGCTCTCGGTTCTAAATGATTCATGGGTCAGGTTACAAATAGTACCTTAGGCTCCAGTGCCTTAGGATGCCTGGGGAGGGATATAGATCCCTGAGCACTCTGGACCACAGTGCTGAGGCAAGATGGGGTCCTGTGTGTATTGAAGTTAGGTCTAGCCACTCCTGGGTAGAACAGGGCACTTCAGGAGCAGGGCAGAGCTCACGTCTCTCTTCTCTGGGCTCTGGAAGCAAGCCTGGGGTGCACGTTTAGTAGCTCATAGCATTCTCTCACGCTGCTGGTGGGACCTCTGTCTTTCCCCTTCCCATTCATAAGACATGGATAGCAATCTCAAAAGCAAGTACTGGGCAGGCTCTGGATTTGCCACTGGACTCTGTAGGCTGAAGAGATATTATAGGAAGCCTGCAGTAGCTTTCAGGCTCGCTGTGGGCCATGGTGCCCATCAGCTCCATTACCATCATCAGACATCTCCTCTTTGCTGCTTAGCACCCTGGGAAGCCCTCAGATGCTTCTTGCTGGAGACACAAGGTCACCTCTAGACAAGCACAGACCAGATCAGCCAGTCTGCCCCACAAAGAGGGTGAACTGGAAGGAAACACCCCCCCAATCCTATTTTTGCCTGGTGGTATCCACCACGCTGTGGTCCCATGAAAATGGGAACAAAGATCTACAGTCTAATTGTGATGATACGTTTAGATACCAGCTTTTGAGTTTCACCCTAGTTCCACCTGTCACATGAAATACATAGAAACCTGTGAGAGTAGCCAAGCTCATGAAGTCTTCATGTTAGAACGCATACCAGGTAAAACTCTGTAGCTTTCTCTGTCATTAGGAATACCTGAAGACTGCAAACCACCAGAGTTCCAGGCATAGACTCTTCTCTGTGTTTACGTAGTATGCCAGACCTGACTGTGCTCAGAAATAACACCATGATGCTATGGTCACTGAGCCTCTGCAGCATAGAGCATCTTCGAGGGTAGAGCTGACAGCCCTGTCTTTATCTCCTGCCCATCTCAGTGCCTGTCTCCCTGCACCATAGGGCATCCATCTGTATCACTGTCGAGATATTGGCATCCAGAACAGACTTTGGCAGCGCTAAGTCACATGCCACATCATGATGTTCGTACAATGGTCCCGTAATATTGTAACAGCTGAGAAGTTCATGCTTCCTAGTGACAGTGTAGCTGTCGTAGCCTCATGACTGACATGTCTTCAGTCAAGCTGTGCTCATAAATCTGTGCCAGTTGTGTGACAGCAGGGCACATTCAGTGACGTCAGGCACATAGTGCTGAGGGTTATGGGTGACTGCTGTGGGGTTTTGTACATTGTGATTTCAGCGTTTCCTCCTGGTTACGAGAGTTGACTGTAGTGAGCTGTACTCCGCTGCCAGCAGCCTCATGTGTCCTATGTTGACTGCCTGTCTTGAATGAGTCACTTTTTCTTGTGCTCTATTTAATCTGGGGCTGTTTGGTGCATCAGTGCCCTAAGAACGCCAATAGAATGTGTTCCTGTGCGTACACACACATATGCATGTACGTGCGATAAAATGGACCGACGAGGGTTGGGTAAATATACGCTCAATGATGTTTGCACAGTGGGAGGGTTGCCTGATGATGCACATGACAGAAGATGCCCCCAGTGTGTACTGAGGCGTGACTGCCTATGCAGCAGCAGCTCCGTAAGCGCTTGTAGCTTGGTTTACCTGGAGCATTCATTAAGGAGCAGATGTAGCTGAGAAGCCCCATAGCTGTGTGTACAAAACGTGTCTTTCTTGTTTTTCCAAAGCCTCTTCTGTTTGGTGACTCGGGCACTTTCTGATTCTGTCATCATCACTCCATGGAGATGGCATGTCAGCTTTTCTCTGCATTAGCTTGGAAATGACACATACGTGCACCCTTGACTTGTCTGCGAGTCACATGACTGACTCAAGGCTAGACACGTAGAGGTCTACATGTAGCTCCCTAAGAGCTCTTCCATATATATATATATATATATATATATATATATATATATATATATATATATATATTTGACTAGGGCTAGACTAGGGGACAGACCTATGGCGTCCACTGGGACCCACCAAGCATCCCTATGGACCAGGGAATGCCTGAGGGCTTGCAAGTTTCCCTTGTATGTCTTTTCCCAGCATTTCAGAGAGGTGGAAATAGAAATTCCATAGGCCAGGAAGAAGGTTCAGTCAGTAAAGTGCTCATCTTGCAAACATGAGGATCCAAGTTCAACCCCCAGAACCCACATGAAAATGCCAAGCATGGTCGTGAACTCTTAGAACCTCAACCTTGGGAAGGCAGACAGGAGGATCCACGGAGTTCATTGGCCAGGCAGTCTAGTCTGTTTGGGTGAGCTACAAGCCACTGAAAGACCCTATTACAAATGAGGGGAACACTGCTCCTAAGAATGGTACACAAGGTTGTCCTCCTACCTCCACAACAGGCATACACTTGTGCACTTTCACACACACACACACACACACACACACACACACGCACACACACACTAACTCTAGGGAGCAGACAAGTAAACCGAAGCTCAGTGTGGATGACCCCTTGCCTACTTTCACAAGGCCAGCCACAAAGACAAGCCCGATGAAAAGGCTTGCTTTCTCTCTCCAACACCCCCTCACACACAGAGAACTCCAGAGCGCTGAAGCTGCTTTCATCAGGGAGGGGGCGACACTATGCAGAAAAACTCTGTAGGGACGGAAGGGGGAAAAGGTCACAGGCTGGCAGCAACCAGAGGAAGCCCTGTGCCTGTCATCTTCAAAGGTAGGAATCACTGTGCTGGGAGAAATCACCGCTGAGAGGATCAGAGGCGAAGTGCAGAGACAAATTGGAAATATGGCCCAACCTGTAGCTCAGGAGCAGAATGTGTGCTTAGAACATGCCAGGTCTGGAGTTCAACCCCAGCAGTGCAAACATACACACACAAACATCCATGCATACATAAAAACTACACATATCCGTGCGCATGTCCACACCGTGACTTGAAGTATTGGCTACTCAGTCCACAACCCCCTGGACCCTCCTTCAAGTCGCTTGGGCTTTGCCTCCTCTTGGAGAGATGATGACTCCCCCACCCCCACCCCAAATTTTCTGGTTATTTTTGAAAAGAACATTTTCGCTACCCCATGGAGAACTCATTATTCAGAGCTCTTTTCGCCCCATCATCTTCTTTTTTAAGCAGAGTTGAGTCCTAGAGGGGATAATAAATATGTGCATACAGTCAGGAGCCAGGCAGAAAGGAAGAGGTGAAAGTAAACTGTCAACAAACCAGCCCCGCAAATGGGCAAGGGCTGGACAATGGCCCCAGGGGAGCCGCTAACCTCCACAGGGTCTCTAGGAGATCTGCCTGGACTGAGGGGTCAAGGAGAGACATCAGCCACCGGGATCTTTTGCCCATGAGAACGCTGACTTTGGTGCACACTCCATGGCTGCCTTCCTGGTCCTGGCCCCCTTTGCCCTAATTCTGCCCATTTCCCTTTCCTGGGACAATCCACAGGGGCACTTCTTTGATCACATTTCTCACTCAGCCCATGAAAAGTAGGTCATAGGTTTGTCTCGCAGAACCCAGAGCTCTGAGTGTCGTCAAGACTGCTGCATCAGGTAGGTGGCAGTCACCTGGGGTCAGGGGTGGAGGACCTGGGAATCTGGAGGAGAGGACTTGAGGGTAAGGCCCTTGAAGGTAAGGTCTGCCTTGCAGAGGGGTGCAGGATTTTCCAAGCTCTCCCAGAAAGGTGTCTCTGCCACCCAATTACGCATGGCTTCCTGTCACCTGCACGAGGGATCCAGCCACCGCGTGGATCCCAAGGCCTGCGGTGTTCTGGCCTCCACTGCTTATCCATGCTTCAGGGCAGAAATGCCTCTGTTCTCTCCCTGCCCCTCCCTTCCCACCTCACTGTGCTGCTCTTCTGTGACTGCCGCCAGGTTCACCTCCCTCCCACTCCAGTCCCCAGGCACACATGCGTGTACACGCGTGCTCTTTTGCGCAGCACACAGTACTCTAGAACCATAGAGCAGACAGTAGCATCCTCAGATTCCTTCTTAAAATCTTCACACCCAAGATGACCTTCAGAGGTGGAACTCTGGGGAGGTGACAAGGGGTGGTGGAGGAGCCCTCACAAATGAGATTAGTGCCCTTAGAACAGAGGCTACCGAGGCCCCTTGACTCTTCTGCCTTGTGAGAATGAAACGGAATGGTGATCATGAACCAGGAAGTGGGGCCTCTAGATACTGAATCTGTAGGCCCCTTGACCGTGGACCACCCCATCTTCCAGAAGTGTGGGTAGCAAATCTTTGCTGTTTGTAAGTTACTTGGACTATAGTATTTTATTCTAGCAGCCAACATAGACTGAGACACATGAACACACATGTACTTCCTGAAAGTGAGCACATGCAAGCATATGTACACACATATAAAACATAGAATACATGTGCACACACATGTGTATATACATACACACAAATGCATTTACACACATGTACACACCTGAAACAGGCACTCATACATGAACACAAATATGCATATATATGTGTACACATGCCTGCTTTTACACACACAATCACAAACAGACATGTTCATGAATCTACAGACAGATACACACATGCAAATGCATCCAAGCACAAAGGTACACATGTACACACCTACAGATGTGTACAAATACCCACCAGCAAACATGAGTGCAGGTACACAAATAAACACACAATAGTGCATGTATGTACATAAACAGATACACATGTGTACAGGTACATGCAAATGCATAGCACATATTTATGAATGCACCCACATGTATGCAAATACACATAAATGCACACAATCACCCACATGCACACCCGCATACGGCATCTTATAGCTGCTTACATTTATTTCTTAAGGCAATTCTAGATCCTGCCATGTTGATAACAGAAACCACCACAAGGACTGAAAACAAACTGATCAGCACACACATAAACAGATTGTGGGTAAGATCAGAAGTGGCTTTAGAAAAGACAGATGTGTTGGCTGTTCTAAGATGAGACTTGAGCTGAGCTCCTGATAAAGAGAAGAGATTGCCATGTCAAGACCAGGGAACGGCATTCCGTGGAAGTGCAAAGGTCCCTAGGCCCAAGCAAATTAGGCAAATTAGGGGGACAGAGAGGATGGAGGCAGGAGCTGGTCGGGTTGGGGTGTAAGGGATGAGAATGGAGGCTTGGCTTGTCCCTGTGAAGACTCTCAGTCATATTATAAATGGAGACACCCCGAAGACTTGTCCTCATATGCCATGAGCTGATTAGCTTCTAGTAGCTTCTCCACCTTGCCCTTAAAATCCCTCCACCCATGTTCTGCCCAAACTCCAAACTTTTCAAACTAGAACTGCTGAGTCACCCTCATTCCCTCCAAAACCTTCTCAAGCCATCCTTGGCCACAGGGGACCTGCCATCTACGTCAATTCCTCTGGGAGACATCGCTAATCTCACCTCTTCAGTTGTCTTAAACATTCTCTTAAGCTCCGGAAACTAAAACCTGGCTGTGTTGCTCCCACCTTTGAACCCTAGTTCTCTATAGCCAGTGAGTGTTGTACCATCCAGGTCCAGGACAGTAGCCATTAACTATACCAGGCTACTTAAAGGCAGATTGAGTAGCTGCATAAGGTTTAAAACACAGTTCCTTGGCTACACAAACCATATCCTGTGGTCTCAGTAGACACTTGTGACCTGAGCTACCTTACCGGACAACATAGATATGGAATATTCTTTTACCATGGAATTTCTATGAACAACATAAGACTCTGGGGTGAATCTAAGCTCTTTGGCCAGGTATGTAAGGCCTCAAGTGATCTGGGCTTTCCAAGTCAGGCCTGGCTTATTTGCCACCAATCATTCCCTTGCTCTCTCAGTTCTGGTGCCATCCACACCTGACAATCCCCCAAAATATATGTCTCCCTCATAGCTTCTCATGCTAGTGTGTGTACACATGGACACGCTCCTGTGTATGTGCCTGTGCCAATGCCCAAGTGCACATCCATGTGGCATTTCACCCTTCCCTACTCTGTCTTTGGGCAGGGGCAGAATATAATAAGATTAGGTTATGGTTGCAACTCTAAATACCCTAAAAGCTTTGATTTGCCATTCAAAGAAAGTGAATAGTATATTACTAATGTAAATTATGATTCTGTGAATTCATTAAAGCACACAGCAACCAGGGATGAGCAAATGGTTCAGCCGTTGACGTTTTTGTCCCACAAGCGTGTGGACTGGAGTTTGGGTCCCCGGGAAGCCCTGTAAATGCCAGGTTGGTATGGCGACCTACCCCTGATCCCAGGATTGGAAGCCAGAGACAGGGCTCCGCAGAGCAAGTTGGCTAGGAAGACTAGGAAGACTAGCCCTATGGCAAGATCTGGATTTGACTGAGAGACCCTGCCTCACTGTATAGGGTGGAGAGTGACTGGCATCAGCCTCAGGCATATGTGCCCACATGTATGGGAAAAACGCATAAACACACGTGAAACAGCATTTTAGGGAGAGACGAGAAAGCAAGGCAGAGGCCTCACACCTGCATGCATGGGCACTGCCTCACCCTCTGCTCTTCCAACCCACAGTCCAGCCTGTTTCCGGTCTAGCCTGCTGCCCCCTGCTAATCCACACATTCTCTCTACAGCTCCGCAATATCCCATCATGTGAACTTGCCAGCCTTGATTTATCGTGTCCCCTGCTGATGGACACTTGGGGAATGATTCCCAGCCCTTGGCTGTTGCAGACAATAGTATCTTCGCATAGGTTTCTCCAGGTGGGGCTGCTGGGTCAGAGTAGTGGTCCTGTGACTTCTAACAGGTGTCGCAAAGCTTGCTCTGTGCTCCATGCTGGTTTCCACGCTTGCTCCTGCAGCAGTGTGTGGGAATGGGCTCCCCAGGCCTCACTGGTGTATCAGTGTGGCTTCAAATATGCTTCTCTCAACTGGGAATGGCGATGCCCACTGTGATCCCAAAACTTGGGAAGCCGAGACAGAAAGATTGCTGCAAGCTTGAGGCTTTCCTAGGATGCATAGCAAGGCCCTTCATCAATAAACCAAAACAAGGACAGAATCTGAGGGTGTGTATCAGTGAGGTGGAGTAGCTGCCAAGTGGGTGTGTGTTTGGGGACCTGCTTGCTCGTGTCCTTTGCCCATGTTCTGTTTGGTGGCTCATCTCTTCCATCTAGTCTTCTAGAACAACAACTGTATTTCGAGAATCAAAGCCTTATGACCCCAGCCCAGCCTGACATTTGTCCTCACTGATTTGTTTATGGTGTTCTCTTTTGTCTCGCCTGCCACATAGAATGTTAAGAGGTTTTTTTCTCACTGTACTGAATTCATCCATCTTTCTTTTCCTGCCTTTTAGATTCTCAGTGAGAAAAATGACCTCACCCAAATGCAGAGGCTGAAAGGAGATTCCCATGCTTTTTGGGTTTGGGTTTTTCATTTAGATTAAAACTGGGATCCGTGGGCTCCATTGTTTCTTTCAGAGGCTCCCCCTTTGTCTCAGTACTGTACACTTAAAAATGACAAACCTATTTATCTTTATTTTATCTGTGTGAGTGTTTGCATGTATGTATGTATGTAGACCACAAGCTTGCTGTGTCAGAAGAGGGTGTCAGATGCCCCGGACCTGGAGGGGTGGCTGTGAGTCATCATGTGAGCACTGGGAACCGAACCTGGATCCCCTGCAAGAGCAGCCAGTGCCCTTAACGGATGAGCCATCTCTCCAGCTCAGCAGTGTTCATTAACAATTTCTTTTGTGGCACACTGGTCTGAGGCCTTGCCCTTATCTTCCACGGATTTCCTATGAATTAAAACTTGTTTCTGCCTGTTTGCTTCTGTGTACCCATCTCTTCAGTTTCTCATATCTGCGGGTTTGATTATGAAGAATTTATAGTGAAATCTTTCCAGACATCCGTAGACAGCCTTCCTCCCTCCCATCTCTCAGCATCCCGTATGGTGTCTCTGTAGAGAACTTCAGTGTTCTGCCAGTGCTGGAGGTACTCTTGAGACCCAGCACCCTCCCAGGGTGCATTGTCCATGCCTCATGGAGGCTAAACCCCACAGAGCCAGCCCATCTGGTTCCACCAGGTTTGCTCTGCAGCAGAAGGGCTGGAGTCTGCTTGCTCTTTCTCCCATCACTGTGACAAGGGCCTCTGGCCCTGCTGTGGGTGGCCATGCCTCACTGAAGATGCCACAGTGGAAAGGCTCTTCCGTCTACCCCGAGACGTCTCAGCAGACCGTGACTGCCACTTTGTTTAAACTGTACAGTGCTGCATAAGGGGCTGCACTGCAAGTGTCTGTCCCCGGATTCTGTTTCCCTTAGATGACACCAAAACAGCGTTGCTCTGTCCCTGGAACACCTCCCTTCCACTATATACTAAACAAATTTAAAACCTTAAACTGAGGCAGTTCATACCATGGGGTATTATTTCTGGTCCTTGCTAGGCCCCTGTTCTCCCCCTTGGACAGAGAATGCGGCAGTCTCCAGCAGGATGACCCTAGCCTGGAGGGACAACCCTCCGCCCATTTTCCCAATCACCACACTGATTCTTGGGAGGTCAAGGTTCCGGTGAGGTTGGCCTCTGAGCTCCCATCAGCACACCTGCCATCTCCTATTCCTCCCTCCAATCAGGCCAACCAGTCACCCCAGCCTAGACCAGCATCTTTTCTCCTTTGCATCATCCCACTGTCCCATCTGGTCCTCGGGAAAGCCCGGGGGATCTTTTCAACTCTTAGTGGATCTTCGTTGCTCTTTTCTTGTTATCACTGCAAGCTTTATTTAGAAAGAACTCTATAGGTTTAAGAGCAGTGTAGAGGCCCTGGGTACCTTTCACTGTTTCCCCCAGTGGCAATGTTCTGCAGCTCGGCTCTCTGTTGCTTTAGAGATAAAGATAGAGAATTGTATTGTGGTTCTGACTTGGATCCAGAGATCTAGGTTTAAATCCTGACTGCAGATCACAGAACTTGGCAGCTTTCAGAGCTCCAGTTTCTTTGAATGTAAAATGTATAATGAAGGCACTCCCCATGAAGAGTCATTTGATATATATAGATATAGATATATAAATATATAGATATATAGATATAGATATATGAGATAATACACAGTTCTCAAAAAAGAGCTGACATATGATTAGCATTCAATAAGTAATAATAACTTGTAATGGTCTAGCCTTGGCACTCAACAGATAATAGTGACCTGGATGGTCCAGGGCCTGCCTGCCCTTTTCTGTCTGGAGTCTTCTTTGCTCTTTCTTTACCAGTCACACTGACTCTCTTCTAATTTTTCTTGTACTCCCCCCTCACCCCAGGACCTTTGCATGTGATGCCCGTCCCCACCCTTTCCTTGGGACTTCTTATCACTGAACCTTGCTACCTCTATTTTTACTCTTTGGTCTTTAGCCTACACATTGCTCTGTCTCCTTTATCTGAAAAGCCTCCACTGGCCACACACGGACCTGCTGGGGTTTCTTCTCATAGTGCTATGTATGTTTTAGCGTTCCTTCATGGAGAATCATTTCAAGATACAAATATCTAACACAGCTGTATCTTAATTCTCACCTCCACAGACTGTGAGTCCATGAAAAGCAAAAATGTACTTATTTTGCTCGTCAGAGTATTCCTAGAACCTGGCAAAGAGTTTGAGATGAAACCATTGAATGTTTGTCAACATTCAATGACAATTTGAAACATTGAATCGGTAAACAAACGGCAGAGGAGAAGGTGGAGAGGAAGGGGAATAATAAGGACAGCAGTGAATATTTGATCAGAAAACATTTACTGAGCACTTACTGTATGCACCATCTCATTAGCCTGCCAAAGCCCTTCTTCATCCAGCTTTATGTTTTTCTCGCAGCTTTTCATCTCTGACCGGTGTTATAGGTTTGTTTTGTGTCTGATTTTCTCATCCAGGTAAATGCAGGAACTTGGAACTCTTATCTTCTCCCTTCTCCTTCTCTAGGGAGGCTATCAATGCCTGGAACATCATCGGTGCTCAGTGGAGAGAAGAGGAAATGCATAAATGGATGGGTTATCACAAGGAAGATGTAAGGTCTGTGGAGCCTTAAAATAACAAATTTCTCCCCTCCCTCTTCCCCTCCAGCTTCTCCCCTTCTCTTCTCCTACTCTCTCTTAAACTGTTGCTCTCTCCTTCATTTGGTATGGTATGGTATGGTATGGTATGGTATGGTATGGTATGGTATGGTATGGTATGTATGTATGCATGCATGTATGTGTCTTAGTCAGGGTTACTATTGCTGTGATGAAAAACTATGACCAAAGGCAACTTATGGGAGAAAGGGTTCATTTCCACTCACAGTACCATCTTATAGCTCACCGTCAAAAGCAGTGAGAGCAGGAACCCAAGCAGAGGAGGAACCCGGAGGCCACAGCTGATGCAGAGGTCAGGGAGGGGTGTTACTGACTTACCCACCCTGGCTTGCTCAGCCTGCCTTCTTACAGCCCACAATGGGCTGGGCCCTCTCCCATCTATCATTAAGAAAATGCCCTACAAGCTTGCCTATAGCCTGATCTTATAGAGACATTTCCCAATTGAGGCTCCTCTACAGTGGCTCTAGTTGGTGTCAACTTGACATAAAACTAGCTAGCATCCTTAGTTAGGGTTTCTATTGCTGTGAAGACACCATGATCATGACAAGTCTTATAAAGGAAAATATTTAATTGGGGTGACTTACGGTTCAGAGGTTTAGTCCATTATCATCATGGTGGGAAACAAGGCAGCATGCAGGCAGACATGGTGCTAGAGAAGGCGCTGAGAGCTCTTACATCTTGACTCCCATGCAACAAGAAGTGGTCTGTCTCCCTGGGCATGGCTTGAACATATAAGAGACCTCCAAGCCTGCCTCCATAGTGACATACTTCCTCCAACAAGGCCACACCTCCTAATGCCATTCCCTTTGGTGGCCGTTTTCTTTTAAGCCACCATAGTATGTATGTGTAAACACAACAACCTGAGTCCATTTAGTGTTCTCATATGTGTATGTGTTTCGGGCTGACCACTTGGGACTAGATAACTATCAGGGGAGGGGGTTCATCGCTAGAGAAAACTGATTCTCACTCTCTTAGTAACCTTTAACTGTCTATAGCTCTTCATCTATGGGTGTGGTCTTGTGTGAGTTCCTCATCCACACAGCTGTACTAGCTGCTGTTGCCATTGTTCAGGTCTCCTTTGGGTGACCATATTGCCTTTGTTGGAATCCCATGGGAGCAGCTGCCCTGTCTTACAGCAAAGACAAGATCTTGCAGCAGAGGCCCTGGACCTCTGGCTCCCAGTCTTTCTGTTGTTTCCAGAACCTTGTGTAATAGTTGTATTATAGATATACCAGTTGGGGTGTGGCACCCCATGGTCATTTGCTTTGCATTTATGGCCAGCTGTAGATTTCTATGATGGTCTCTGTCTACTACACAATGAAACTTCTTTGATGAGGGCTGATAGCTGCTCTTCCCTGCAGCTAGAAGGATACAGTTAGAGATTATGCTGGTTTAGGAAAGGGGCAGTAGTGGGTTCTTCTCTAAGATCCATGACCTCATGAGACGCTGGTAGCTGGCTGGGTTTACAGTATCATTTTCCTCCTCTGGAGTGGGCCTTAAGTCCAATCAGACAATGTTGGTTTCCCCCAAGATGTGAATGCCATTATTGCACCCTTGGGGCCATTGTTGTGGTTTATTATCTTTACATCTGGGTAGAACTTTTGATTGCTTTTCTTACTTGGCAGTTTGTACAGCTCCTTCGGATTCTGTGAGAGCCAGTCCTCAGGGAGGAGGCTTCCAGGGCAGTTCCAGCTCGGTTCCTCCCAATCCTTTTTCTCAAGTGCATGGTGTCTTGAGCAATAGGACCTTGCTTTCAAGTCCTGGGGGGAAGAGACCAGCTGGAGAGCAGAGAAAGAAGAACTGAGGGTTGCATGAGACTTAAGAAAGTGCTAAAAGACAGAGGGGCAATGACTGGCATGCAATAAAAAAACAGTGTCCTGGGATGGTCTATCCCTGCCGACCTCTTCTTCTCTATGGTAGCCTCCTGTTTCCCTAATGGCCTAAAGTCTTCCTGATCCTAGTGGCTCCATAACCTCCAAGGAGCACCATAGCCTAGGACCAAAGTCTGCAGTGCATGGACCTCAGAAATACGGGAGATTCAAACCAATCAGAGGAAATTGAAAGTTGGAGAAACTGAGCTAAGGGTATGGATGGATCTGGGCCTTGAACCTAAACCTTCACCCCTAAGCCCAAGTTCTTAACTGAGCTGATCTCCTGAGTTGGATTTTCCCCAGAAATAGAGGTGATAGGAAATACAATGAGTTTATTTGGTAGATGATTCCAGGAAATTCCACAGGAGAGGGGAAAGTGAGGCAGGGACAGCATCGTGGGTCTCCAGTGGGAACCAATGGAAAACCCTGTCTCCGAATTACCATGGGGGTGGGGGTTACAGATGCACACATCTTCTCCATAGGTCACCATAAGGGTTGTTCATGGTGTACCAACTCCTTGAAGGTCTTCTTTGCCCTATCCTCAACATTGGCTGGGGACACACTCAAACAAAAGGCCCCCATCAAAGAACTGTTGCACTTTTGCCAAGAGGACACAGAGGGACTGTTCTGGAATGCCACACAGTCGCACTCGGAGAAACTACTGCATCTTCACCAAAATGACATTTAAAGGTCACATACCTACTAGAGAGAAACCTTTTCCTCTTGGCAGCCCTCCACCTCCACACCCCACCCACCTCCTCACACTTCTTGTGACTTAAGATTCTTCAAGGCTCAGTCTCACCACACATGCTAGATCTGGCCTGGCCCAGGCTTACCACACCTCCATTGCATTTAGTCTTCTCCAAGTGTGAAAGTTTGAAACTAGTTGATGACATTTAAACATCAAAGTGGTCACACGAAACTCCAAATGTCCAGTTTCTCCTACAACAGGAAAAGATCAACAACCCAGGCTTCTATCCCTGCTTGGCCGCAGCCTCAGGGAGCTTTATGGTTATCCTCGTTCAACAGAGCAGGTGACACGGCCCATTCCCTCAACCTCTCACCCCAACCCTTCCTCCCTTGACTCAGAGTTTGGTTCCCAACTTCTCAGCCAGCAAAGTCACTGAGGATAAAGTCCTGGCAAGGCCATGTTCTTGGGAGCTGCAGGCTGATCTTGGGTGGCGCCGTTCAGCCTCCTCTTGACCCACAGTCACAACTGGTCCCTTGATGACTTAGAAACTGTCTCCTGTCCCCAGCATTTTCTGCAGTCCCTGAAGTGACAGCCTTTCCTGCCTATAGCTGCAATTACGGTTCCTACTGCTAGCCTGACAAATGGAACCACAGGCTGAATCCCCAGTGTTCCCTGTCTAGGGCATGTCTCTTGAGCTCCACGAGAGTGCCGCATCTGAAGCTGATAGACTGTAACCTCCGAACTCAGTGACCTTGTTTAACCTTTCCTTCGTGCACACAGTCCCTCAAAAGAAGGAGGTCTTGGAGCCTGGACTTGTTCTCCCACAGCCTGCTGATCTACACTCAGCATGCACATAACTGGCTCTCCCTCAGGGCAGTTAAGTCGGACACATGGTCCCCATGTCTGTCTTCCATCCTCTGAGTCCTCCCGTGGGGACTTGAGGACTCTCTTGCTACAGTGGCCCTGGTCTGCTTTCCTAAGCATTTGACTTTGGTGCAACCCTGAGCCATGTGGGACTGTCCCTTTCTTTCCTGAATCCCAACTTAAGGGAACCACACTGTGCCCACATATCTTTGCGTCCTGTCACACGCAAGGGCCCACTTACTATGGAAGGACATGCACACATGGAAAGTAAACAGCGAACCCTCAGCTCGGGTCCCACAGCTGTGGCCACCTAATCGTCTTCCTTCCCCTCTCCCAAAGTCTCACCTCACACCCCCGCCCTCCACACCTTCTCCTCTATCACGTGTTGCCTCTGGTGGGCGCACACTGCTCCTGCTACTTGCCCTCTCATAAAAATCCATTCGGGGTGACCAACAGTCAGCTGGTCCCCTGTTTAGGGCAGAGACTTTGCCTATAAAATTGCAAAATAGGGGTGAGTGCTGACGGGCCATCTGTCTCTCTAGAAGCATGATCTGATTTAGGGACTGCTTTGTTTTCATTATTGTAAGGATTAACACATTAATTGTAAAAATGAACAAGTTTCACCGTGGCATCTCCGTATGTGCATAAAACAAGTTTTGGTCTTGCTCTTGGCATGCCCCCCCCCCCGCTCTCAGCCTCCCCAACCCCTCCCATACCAGCCATGTTCCCAGGCCTGACAGCTCTTCTATGCTCAGTTTGTTCTTTCTGTGTTCTGCCTCCCCCTTCCTCCTCCCCTGATCTTTCTCCATGCCCTACTTCTCATCCTCTCCTTCAGTTTCATTTTTAACTTTTTAAATGAAACAGGGTTTCACAATTTAGAATGTGACATCACACGGTCTAAGCTGGCCGTGATCTCACCAAACATCCCAGACCTAAGCTTGTGGTAATCCTCCTGTCTCTGTATCCCAAGCACTGGGATGGCAGGCACATACCCCATGCCAGTCTCTTCTCTATTTCAGCTTTTATTTTCCACATATGAGAAAAAACACATGATTCTGTCTTTCTGCATCCGTTTTGTTTTGTTGAATGTGATAATTTCCATTGCATCCACTTGGCTGCACAAGACAGAAAGTCAATATTCTTTATGATGCAATAAATCATTTTTCTCGCGCATGTGTGTGCAGGCACACACACAGACACACTACATTTTCTTTATCCATTCATCTATATGTGGACACCTCGGCTGACCCAGTAGCTAGGCAGTTGCGAATCAAGCTATAATGAACACACATGTGCCGATATCTGCTTTGTATGCTGACCTCATTTCCTGCCATTGTATTCCCGGGAGTGGCATGGCTATGTCATATGGTAGCTCTATTTTTAGGTTTTTGAGGAAGGTCCCTACTGACTTCCATGACAGCTACGGCAATTTACATCTCCACCAATAATGTCGAAGGGTTCCCTTCCTCCACACACAGCATTTGTTACTTGTCTTTTTTTATCACAACTTTTCTCACGGGGATGAGATAAAATTTCAATGTTTTTTTGATTTGTCTTCCTCTGGTAACTGAAGGATACTAAGTACTTTTTCATGTGAGTTTTATTTTTTTTGTCTTGATCTTTTTTATCTCTTGGTTTGAGCTGTAACTGGTGTAGCTACGTACTTACTGACTGGATTATTAGAACAATCTTGTTAAGTCTTTGAGTTCTTTCTATATTGTGGCTACTAATCCCCTGTTAGATTAATAACTGACACAGACTTTGTCCCATTTCTTTCTGTTCCCTCTTGTATGAGAAATTTATGGGGGAGTACTCTCCAGTGAAACCTGTGGGGAGAGGAGTTTTTTGGGGGTACAAAGCTGAGGTAGTCTGATACCCTGGTGTGCAGTGACTGTGGAGTACATTCCAGTTTACTGCTACCTAGTGGCTCCCATCAGCTAAAGTCATGGTCCTCTGGAGAGGGTGCCCAGGAGAGGGAAGCCAGTGCCCTGGAGCCAGGTCTAGTGGAGCCTACCAAGTGGCTATAGGACAGGTGGAGCCTGCCTTGTAGAATTGCTAGGTCGGTGAGATCAGCCCTTGCATATAAAAACTAAGGGCAGGGCTGGGGATATAGCTTGGTAGTACAGGGCTTAGCTACCATGGTTGAGGCCCTGGAGTTCTGAAGAAAAAACAATACTGAGGGTAGAGTAGTGGTTTGAATGAGAAATGTCTCAAGTATCTAAATACTTGTCCCTAGTTGGTGGTGCTGTTTGGGGAGGCTTGGGAGGTGCAGCCTTGATGGAGAAAGTATGTCACTTGGGCTGGACTCTGAGAGCTAAAGGTATCTTTCTCTGCTTCATGCTCTTGGTTCAAAAGCCAAGCTTTCAGCTTCCAGTTCCTGCCACCATGACTGCCATTCCATCATCATGGACTCTTATCCTCCTGGAACCATAAGCTGACAACCAGTTTCTTCTATAATTGGCATTGGTCTCGGTGTATTATCATAGCAACAAAAAAGTAACTGATGCAGGTGCTGACTAACTGATACAGGTGGTGACTGATTCAGGAGGTAACTGATGCGGGTGCTGACTGATGCAGGAGGTGACTGATGCAGGAGGTGACTGATGCAGGAGGTGACTGATGCAGGTGCTGAATAACTGATGCAGGTGGTAACTGATGCAGGTGGTAACTGATGCAGGTACTGACTAATGCGGGTGGTAACTGATGCAGGTGGTAACTGATGCAGGTGCTGACTGATGCAGGTGGTAACTGATGCAGGTGGTAACTGATTCAGGTGCTGACTAATGCAGGTGGTAACTGATGAAGGTGGTAACTGATTCAGGTGGTAACTGATGCAGGTACTGACTAATGTGAGTGGTAACTGATGCAGGTGGTAACTGATGCAGGTGCTGACCAATGCAGGTGGTGACTAATGCAGGTGGTAACTGATGCAGGTACTGACTTATGCAGGTGGTAACTGATGCAGGTGGTAACTGATGCAGGTGCTGACTAATGTGGGTGGTAACTGATGCAGGTGGTAACTGATTCAGGTGGTAACTGATGCAGGTGGTAACTGATGCAGGTGGTGACTGATACAGCTGGTGACTGATTCAGGTGGTAACTGATGCAGGTGGTGACTGATACAGCTGGTGACTGATTCAGGTGGTAACTGATGAAGGTGCTGACTGATTCAGGTGGTAACTGATGCAGGTGCTGACCAATGCAGGTGGTGACTAATGCAGGTGGTAACTGATACAGGTACTGACTTATGCAGGTGGTAACTGATGCAGGTGGTAACTGATGCACATGGTAACTGATGCAGGTGGTGACTGATGCAGCTGGTGACTGATTCAGGTGGTAACTGATGCACGTGGAAACTAAAACGTTGCAAGTCTTTCTCAGAAACTCAGCCAGCAGCCCACCTGAAATCTTCTTTTTTTTATTTTTTTTTATTTTTTTTTTATTTTTTTTCCTCATGGTTTATTTTTTTTTATATTTAAAAATTTCCATCTCCTTCCCTCCTCCTCCCCCCTCCCTCCCCTCCTTCTCCCCCTTCTCTCCCCTCCTTCTCCCCCTTCCCTCCCCTCCCCTCCACCCATACCTCCCCTCCCTCCCTCTCAAGGCCAAGGAGCCATCAGGGTTCCCCACTCTATGCTAAGACCAAGGTCCTCCCAACTTCCCCCAGGTCCAGGAAGGTGATCGGCCAAGCTGAGAAGGCTCCCACAGAGCCCGTCCATGAAGAACAATCAGAGCCCAGCGCCATTGTCCTTTGCTTCTCAGTCAGCCCCCGCTGTTGGCCACACTCAGAGAGACGGGTTTGGTCGCATGATCCATCAGTCCCATTCCAACTGGAGTTGGTGATCTCCCATTAGTTCTGTCCCACCGTCTCCATGAGTGAACGCACCCCTCTTGTTCCTGACTTTCTCCCTCATGTTCTCGCTCCTTCTGCTCCTCATCGGGGCCTTGGGAGCTCAGTCCAGTGCTCCAATGTGGGGCTCAGTCACCTTCCCCATCTGTCGCCAGCTGGAGGTTCCCTCACGGTCCTGACTTTCTTTCTCATGTTCTCTCTCCTTCTGCTCCTCATCAGGACCTTGGGAGCTCAGTCCGGTGCTCCAAGGTGGGGCTCTGTCATTTTCTTCATCTATCATCAGGTGGAGGTTCTATGGTGATATGCAAGAAATTCATCAGTATGGCTATAGGAACTGGCCTTTTCAGGCTCCCTCTCCTCAGCTGCCCAAGGAACTAACTGGGGGCGTCTCCCTGGAAACCTGGGAACCCCTCCAGGGTCAAGTCTCTTGACAACCCTCAGGTGCCAATTAACCCAATTAAAAAATGGGGCGCTGAACTGAACAGAGAATTCTCAACAGAAGAAGTTCGAATGGCCAAAAGACACTTAAGGTCATGCTCAACCTCCCTAGCTATCAGGGAAATGCAAATCAAAACAACTTTGAGATACCTGAAATCTTCTTAAGTGGTATTAATTGTTCTTCAGAATTAATTTGCTTCCTCATTATTGGGTTTGTGTTGTTGTTTTCTATGTGTGCTCTACATGCACACAAGTGAACTGAGCAAACACCATCCCCATAAAAGATTCTCCCGGTTCTGAAATGTACATGGGAACGTCCCTCTCTCTGTTCCTTCTTTGCAAGTGGCATTTGGTACTGTGAATGTGTCATCCTGCCTTATATTTGTGTGACTTTTTTTTCTGCCCTCAGAATCCCTTAAAGGGCTTTGTAAATTCTCTTACCCCCACTCAAGAAATATCCCCTCAGCCCACGAGCCAGACTATCTCACATTCTGCAGGACAGGGCAAGGTGTGGGATGCATCTTTCTAGCTTCCTCCCCCACAGAGTCCCAGTCAGGGGCCCAAGCACAGATCTAGGACTCTCTTTACCAGAGCGTCCTGGTGGCAAGCTCTCCAGGTAAGTGACATAAAAACACACGTTGGAGCACGCTGTGAAAGGAGAGTTCCATTCACGGGGTATCTGACATCCATTTATTAGGGTGCCTCCTGTTTTTTGCTTAATAGGATTATTTGTGAGTGTGTATACATGTGTGTATGTGCATGTGTGTGTATGCATGTGTGTGTATGCATGTGTGTGTATGTATGTGTATATATGTGCATGTGTGTATGTGCGTGTGTGTGCTGGTGCATATGTACAAGTATGGAAGTCAGAACAATTTCATGTGTCTTTATTTTCCACCTTGTTGAGAGTCTCTCTGTGTCTTTCTCTCAGCTCTTGTTCTTTGTTACCTGCCACTGCCTATGCCAGGTTAGCATAGATTCTGTAATCTCTGGGATTACAGAAGTGTACTGTAGAAGGAAGCGGCGGGCTGCGTTCCCGCTGCCCAGTTCCCAGCAACCGGCTAGCTTTATCCGAAATAATTACACGGAAACTGTATTCTTTTAAAACACTGCCTGGCTCATAGTTTCAGCCTCTTATTGGCTAATTCTCACATCTTCCTTTAACCCATATTTAGTAATCTGTGTAGCACCACGAGGTGTGGCTTACCAGGAGAGGTCTTATCCTGCATCCATCTCGGAGAGGAGAAGCATGGAGACTCACTATGGCGACTGCCTGAAGCTTCTCCCCAACTCTCCCAGAATTCTGTTCTGTCTATTCTGCCTACCTAATTTTCTGTTCTCTTAAAGGGCCAAGGCAGTTTTCTTTATTAATAATGAAAGTAACACATAAACACTCCTCCATCATTTCCCCTTTTTCTGTTTAAACAAAAAAGAAAGGCTTTAACTTTAACATAGTAAAATTACATGTAACAAAACAGTTATCAAGCAAGAATTACAGTTACAATATTTAAATCTATTTTATCTTTTATCATAACTAAGGAAAACTATAACTATTGAACCATTCTTCAACTCCATCAAAGACTCCAGAAGGATATAAGACTACCTAAGTAAACAAGAAATATGTAGCTTTCAAACTCTAGAAATGAGAGACAACTCGCTGCCTGGACAGTCACCCAAAGTTCCTCTGTACCATTGGGGCATCCATCTTCAGCCTTCAGGCCCATGGTGTCCAACAGACTTTTCCATGAAGCAGGAAATTCCAAAGGCAGTTCAGTCACTATCTGCTGTGTCCTGCAGAATGTCTCTCAGACTCTTTCATGAATCAGGAACCCAGAAGGAACATCTCACCTTTAGGCAAGTTCAGCAGTCCTCTCTCTGCGGGTTCTTTATGTCCAGTTTATGCAACAGTCCAGGCAAGAGCAGTTTCTTGCCCAAATGGCTAACAAACTCCATAAGTAGCCTCTTCGATGCCCATCTTCCTCTCGAAGTAGATTGGTGCTGCCAGGAGCAGACGTGTCTCATTGTCATGAAAAACCCTAAGTTATTAAAACATTAAATGCCATATTCTGCAGTCTTTGAAAGATATGAAGAATGCCTATCTGAAATATATCTATGCACATCTAGAAAATCTAACTAACATGACTACAAGTTTGACTATTGAAAGATATGAAGAATGCCTATTTAACTAAAGTATATCTCTATATCTAGAAAATCTAACTAACATGACTACAAGCTTGACTATTATCGATGATTATCCATTAACAACCTATATTTCCTAATTATACATTACAGTTTTTAAAATGAACTACACAATCAAAATAGCTTAATCAAGATCAGAAATACATATACATATAACAAATTGATCTTAAAATCCATACCATTGCAAATTATTCATCTCTATATCATATCCCCCTTTAAATGTAAAAGAACATTTATAAACAATATTTAGGAAAATGGGCGCAGTTATTTCTCTCCAAACTGCTTCCTGCTGAATGGGGGCGTTGTTATTTAGGTCTTTTATGGTATAACCTGTCTGCTAGGTTCATCTCAGTCGGCAGTTGAGCGAAGTAATTTTTTGAGGGTGTTCACAGCAACCTTTCAGGAGGGCGTGGTCTATCATACCATATTGGGATAGAAGCAATCCACAGAGTCTCGTCCTCTGTGAAAACAAAAGAAGAAACTCTTTTCCAAAGCATCATGTTCTTAGATCCAAATCCTGAAGTCATACCGTTAAGATGTCCATTCTGGTCTAGCCTGGCAGCCCATATAATGAAATGTCTCTCTGTATTTAGCTCCTTTACAGTCAAAAATTTCAAAGAAAACACAATAAAATACACAATCCAGACTCTCTGTGAATTTTCCATTTTTACATGGCTTATTTTCACTCTATCAGTTTACTTTATTCTGTCTCTTTAAAGACTTTACCCTTTTTTAAATGCATTAACTTTATTTTTTATATTTTTTTCTTCTCTCTCTCAAGCCTACATACATTCATACGTCTGAATCTGTCCTATTGTGAATCTGTAATTTTTTTACTATCCAGGAGCATTTTTTAAAATGTTAACCACTTCTTAAAAACTTAAGTTGCGCCATGTAGAGGTAATACGGTACCGCCTGTTTCCAGCCAAGTCTAAACCTTAACTGCGCTGTTATCATGGTAATTACAATAGATAGTTCCTGCCTGAGATCAGCACAGTTCAGCATGGCGGAGCAGAGCCAGAGCCGCTCCTGCCTCAGTCATTTGGTGCCCCTGAGCTGCACACAGTTCCAGGCACACAGCAGTCCACATTGGAGCCGCACTCAGCAGTTTAATTCTGAGACTGAGCGTGCAGCACAGAAACTCTTTTCATCCAAGTTAGAGCCAAATCTGACACGCAGAGCACCACGCAGTCTGAAAACATCTCTCTCTGTGGCGGCAGGAATCCACCATGCTCTCCTGCTCGCCTAAGCCTGATTCCGCCATCTGCCTAGGTGCAGGCAGGGAGCACTGAGCCATTGGCACGGTCTCAGAGCACTCTCCTTCCCATCCCAAGCGGGCACACAAGCATCCAGTCCCATAAAAGCCATTGAAATGCTTTAAAGCCAGAGTTCACACTGGCGGCACAGCGCAGGAAGCTGCGTTTTAAAATGACTCAACTTTTTTTTTTCTGCTGCTATTGCCGAAACAGGAAATCTCTCTACAGCATGTCCAGGCAAACAGCAAAAAGCTGTGTTAAACTCTCTCTCTCCTTTATTTAAAGCCAACTCAGGTTTTTAAGTGGATTTAGTCACCACGTTGGGCACCAATCTGTAGAAGGAAGCGGCGGGCTGCGTTCCCGCTGCCCAGTTCCCAGCAACCGGCTAGCTTTATCCGAAATAATTACACGGAAACTGTATTCTTTTAAAACACTGCCTGGCCCATAGTTTCAGCCTCTTATTGGCTAATTCTCACATCTTCCTTTAACCCATATTTAGTAATCTGTGTAGCACCACGAGGTGTGGCTTACCAGGAGAGGTCTTATCCTGCGTCCATCTCGGAGAGGAGAAGCATGGAGACTCACTATGGCGACTGCCTGAAGCTTCTCCCCAACTCTCCCAGAATTCTGTTCTGTCTATTCTGCCTACCTAATTTTCTGTTCTCTTAAAGGGCCAAGGCAGTTTTCTTTATTAATAATGAAAGTAACACATAAACACTCCTCCATCAGTGTACTACTGTTCCTGGCCGTAAACATGTTCTAAAGATTTGAACTCAGGTCCATGTACATGCATGGCAAGTGCTTTCCCCACCCAGGACCCTAGTAGGATTATTACTTTGTGCCTATGCAGTTACTAATTTCATGTGGCTAAAACAGTAACACGTGGGCACTGAGGTGACTCAGGATCCTTTAAAGACAGCTTTAATTCCGGCATAACAGAAGCACAAGGGAGAGCTTTCCCAGGTGTGTGCAGATTTCTCTCCAGCACACAGCACCAGAACAATGTTCCTCTCTCCTTAGAAAGCCAGGGATGCTGGACACGGCAGCTCACCTGAGCACACTTCCTCCTCTATTCCTCCTAGTTCTGCAGACAGGAGCATCCATTTCCCTCCTCGCCTTCCAGTTCCATCTCCCAAGAACTCTCTAACTTTCAGGAGTCTGTCAGGGCCCTATTTTTAGTGGAGTGAGACTTCTGCGGGGTGTCCAGATTGGCGCACTTCCTCTTTACCAGATGGGCTGCAGCAACTGTGGCGCCTCCTGCGTCCTCAGTTCCCTCTGTGGTCACCTCATGTAACCTTTGACAGTTCTGCACCCTCACCCTGCCCAGCATCAGCCCACTCCCTGATGAGGAAACGGAGGCTCCGTGAGGACCATTGACTATTTGCGCTTGAGTTCCACATGCAGTGGGGGAAGGAACTAGGCCTGCCCACCCGAGGCTCACTCCAGACCTGCAGCTGGTTGCCATCTATCAAGGGAATGATATGTTTCCTTCCTGCCACTCACCTGAAAGATTCTTTGTGTCTCTGAAATAGGAAGGACCATGGTCCACCAGGGAGGAGAGAGAATATGTGCCTATTATGTCAGTACCCAGCCCTGCTCTGCCTCGTAACCAGGGCCACAACACCAGAACTGTGCTGTTTGGTGTCCTTCGAGTTCTACATTTTAAAAAGGTGTTGATGACATTTAAAGATCAAGAATGCTCAGATTTAAAAACAAAGTCCAAATGTCCTGCTTCTCTTGTAAACAGAAAGCTCACTGCCTAGGTTCCCATCCATGCTTGACAGAGGTCAAGTAGAGCTGTGTGGTACCCATCCCCAGATGCCACAGTCTTCAGTGTGCCTTATGGCCTCCCTGCAGCCAGCATCTGCTGCTGTTTGTCACCTTGCAGGCAGCATTACTTTCTCTCAAACCCCAGTGAGCTCACCCCACTGGGCATCACCTGGTCCTCACAGACATATGACGCTGCCTTCCCTATTTTCATTGTAACTACCAGATCATCTTGGAAAATTCCAGCATCTTAATACATAGTTGGTGCTCAGAAGAAGCTGTGACTATATGCTCCTCAGATAGGGTCATGGAATGTGTCATTGTTTTAACAGATGAACCAGTGGATTCAGAGGCTGGGGTCTTGCACCAGGTCTCAGGCAACCATAAGTCACCATGCTGTCTCTTGCTTCCTGACTTCTGTTTCCAGAGACAATGTCTCACTGTGTAGCCTAGGCTAGCATGAAACTTTCTAGCCTGGGTAGGCATCCAGCTCAGAGTTCTTCTGCCTCAGCTTCCCAAGTGCTGGGATTACAGGTGTGAATTCACTCTTTGCTGCTTTCCAACTTGCCCACTGGTTCCTAAGGATTGTACAAGAGACCATTGCTAAGCTCCCGCTTTGACACTCTGACTAGGGAGAGAGTGCTCAAGAGACGAAAAGGAACTTTCCTAGAAGGGCAGCATGGCCCAGAACTAGATATATGTGGAGAGACTTTGAGCCTTAACAGAAGGATGTGGGAAGTTGTTGAATGGGGTCCTGAGACTGTGGGGCTTCAAGGCTGTCTTAATTAGGATTACTATTGCTGTTTATTCACAATTACCAAAAGCAACTTGAGGAGGAAAGGATTATTGGGTTTAAATCTCCTTGTCACTCACTGCTTATCACTGAAGGAAGTCAGGACAGGAACTCTAACAGAACTCTGAAGGCAGGAGCTGATGAAGAGGCCACAGAGGGGTGCTGCTTACTGGCTTGCTCCCCATGGCTTGCTCAGCCTGCTTTCTTATAGAACCCAGGATCATCAGCCCAGGGATGGCCCCACCCATATGAGCTGGGCCCTCCCACATCAATCACTAATTAAGAAACTGCTCTACAAGCTTGCCTACAGCCCAGTCTTATAGAGGCATTTTCTCAGTTGAGGATCCCTCCCCTCTGCTTCTCTAGCCTGTGTCAAGTTGACAGAAAACTCTCCAGCACACAGGGGGACTAGGGGCTTTGGAGCAGGACTAACATTATCAATGTCTGACTTCAGCTAGTAGCAGAAGTCACAGTCACTGTGGAGACCTGAAAGATCTAAGAGCAGATTCTGGGGCCGCTCCAGAGGAGTCTGCTGACGGGTGGGTGGGAACACCTGGGGCTGCTCAGTAGGCCTGCAGCTGGCATGGGGGAGGCAGGGAGAGATAGGCATGGTTGTAGCATTGGTGAAGGGGTGTCCTCTGGGTGCCCAAGGATGGTGCAGAAGATACAGGTGTCACCTGCCAAGCTGAGTGTGGATCAGTGAGAACCCATTTCTGAGCCAAGCCAAGCCTGGGGACACCTCTGGTCACACTTAAGGGCTCTCCACCTGGTGGCTAGCTCCCAGTCCCTTCTCCCTCACCCCTCATCTCCCTACCCCAACCCCTGCTGGCTGAAGCCCTGCAGGGAAGTAACCAGTTCTCATGCTCAGAGTTGCCAAACTCAGACCTGGGAGATTTGGGCCCACAAATGGTGTCAGGGTCCAGAGTGTCCCCTGGAAGTGGGTGTCCAGACATAAGAACTGCAGGGTCTCCTCACAGGGAACCTCCTTCACCCACGGAGGCCAACCAGGGGGGAAGGTCAGTTACCCTGGTGGGTTCATTGGGTGGGGGCCCATCTTCTCTTTGCCTGCCTCCTGTGAGGAGTGCATTTGGCTTTTTATAAAGCCAATAAATAAATAAACAAGTGGGCATGATTAATTGATGGCGTGGCGCAGACCCAGGCGCTGGTAGTCAGAGGCCTGGCTTCTGCAGGAACTGAGCTTTCTGCGACTTGGGGCCTGAGCCAAGGAGGGGAAGCCTAACTGAGGAGGTTGTTTCCCGGGTGCCTGGGGTTTTCAACTTGCTTCTCTGTCTGGGGCCCCTTGTCCTGGACTCCTCCGGGCCCTAAGGGGCCACAACAGAAGCTGAGGGCCAACCATTGTCCTTTCTAGGAATGTCAAAGAGCCCAGGACTTAAATCCCCAAGGTTGACCTAGACAATCCCCCTCCAAAGCTAGCCTCCCGGCAGACTTTCTCCACCCTGTTACCCATATCACCTACGGATTTCCTTGAGGGGGGCTCTCTGCCCCATGGGAAAAGAGGGGAAAGGGAAGTGTTTAGGGGCTCTCTGTGGGGTTCCTGGGGAAGGAGCTGTGGGCAACAGACGGAGATGGAGTTGGTATCCTGGAAGGGAGAGAGTCTTCATGGCCCACCCGAGTGAGTGGCCCGATGAGCGAGGGGGGGCGCTGTCCGAGTCGAGTTCGGGGGGGGGGGGGGCAGAGGGGAACGGAGGAGGAGGGAGCGGGAGGAGGGAGCAGCGGGCGGAGCGCAGTGCAGCGGCGGCGGCTGGAGCTCGGGCGGGCGCGGGGCGCAGAGGCGGCGGTGGCGGCGGGGACGCAGGGCCGGGCCGGGCCGGGCGCGCAGCAGGGGCGGCGGCAGCGGCAACGGCAGCGGCGGCGGCATCGTCGCCCCAGAGCGGGCGCAGGTGAGGGTCGAGGGGACCGGGCCGGGGCCTCTCTTCCCCGCTGCCTGCAAGGGTTCTGCCTCCTTCCCCGCGGCTTCTTCCGTGTCGCCCGGGGACCCCGCGGCCTCGGCTGCAGTAAGAGCTTGGCCGGGGGGCCGGGTGTCCGCGGTGTCAGGGTGACCTTGAGCGGGCACCCGGCAGCGGGCGCGGCGCGGGGAGGGGGCGCACAAACTTTCCGGAGCTGGGGGCGTCCAGAGCGCGGAGACCCCCATCAGCCTGCTTCCCAGATATTCCCGGACTCCTGCACCTGATTTCCCCTTAGTATGGGGGGAGGGTTGCTGTGCTCCGGCAGACCGGTGTCCCTGTACCGGGATGCTTTCTGAGCTGTGGACAGGGACTAGGGCTGGGGGCTTCTCTCCCCAAAAGTGGCTTCCCAGTGTGCGGGAGGACTCTCTGCTTTGAGCTCTGTGCATCTTGGGCCTCACCTTTTCTGGGCGTCCTCTTCCCCAAGCTCGCATGGGTCCCCCACCTGGTGACAGGAGAGCTCCAAAGCTCGGAAGCCCAAGCCATTCGTCACTAGAGCTGCAGTTTGGGTTTGGGTTTTCAGCCCCACCGCATAAGCTGTTTGTGAAAGTGGCCTTGTGCAGGTTTGCCTTGGGCCCTCATGATGGACCACTATGTTTCTGGACACCTGGGTTCACCCTGGGCCTGGTCACTCCAGAGGAAAGGATATTTTGGCCATAGGGGGTGCCCTTGTTCTAGGAACACGGCCTCCTGGATCATTACCCTTGGAAAAGGGACATGAGGCCCAGAGAGGGTGAGCCAGCCTCAAGGTCACACAGCCAGAAGATGGAGAACGAGGCTTTCTTTTCAGGATTTATTTGGTTCCTATGAAAGAAGGTTCTGGATCTGAAATGCCCTGCTTCTTACTAGCCCTGGAACTCTGACAAATCTCTCTCTCTCTCTCTCTCTCTCTCTCTCTCTCTCTCTCTCTCTCTCTCTCTCTCTCTCTGTCAATTTCCTTATAATAGCTACCTCATTACGGCTGTTTGGCCGCTAACTGAGCCAATATTCTTCATTTTTGCCACAATGCTTAGTTCATGGTCTGTGACCAACCCACCCACCCTTGGTATGGCTCCATTCTGTGCTTCAGCTGATAAGAGATAAAGCTTTTAGCCTGGTTCCCTCCTTCCACTTCTGGCCCCTAGGTTGAGGTGGGCTCTCCCCCATGTCACTGTGGTCTGGTAGGGACAGGGCCTGCTGGACCTATGTCTCTGTGTCCTCTTCAGTGAAAGTGAAAAGCCAGCATCTTTGGGAGCCACTGTACCCACTTAACAGTGCCGTGCTTTCCTGCAGCCTCCAAGGAGAAATCAATACTGAGTCCCAACTGGGACAGGCAGTTGGGTCCTTTGATGACAGAAGAAACAGACTCCTGCTCCCCAGTAGTGAGCACAGGATCACCCCTGCATCTGTCCCACTCTTTTCTTACCTCAGAGACTATTCCTCCATCCCTGGTGGTACTGGCAGCAAAGGCTGGGGGCTAGGAACTGGGGCTCACTCTCCCACTCAGGAAAACAACCTTGTTTCCTGCCTAAGACATAGTTGAAGTCACTCACAGCTTCCAACAAGGCAATCCCTGCCAGATGCCAATCACCTCCCAGACCTGGAGACACATTCATTCATTTGATTTTATTAACTACATGCTAAGCACTCCTTAGTGTGCCAGGGGCATATTGGTAAATGAAATAGACCTGATCCCAGCCATCTAGGCTGGGAATAGCTTCTCATCTAAACTGATACACTGGAGAGTAAGCCATAATAGCACCAGGGCCAGGCATCAACCAAGAAGGCCCATCCACACTGGGATATGGGCTGTCCAGCCTGTGGTGTCCGCATGCCAGTGTCTAGAGAGAGCTGTTAATACCTTTCGCTGGGCTCTGTGCTAAAGACTTTGGGTCATCTTCTGATTTATCCCTCATAAAGCCACAAGGTCAGTATTACCCTATATATGCAGCTAGTTAGAAATGGATTTGGGACCGTTTTACTCTGTAACTGCTCTGCTCTGCTACCCCCCAGGGATGAGGGATACTAGAGCCTGGGATGCTCACATCCCTCTCAAAAACACTATCGGTTGGCTGCCAGCCAACATCTGGACTGGGGTTGCAGGGAGACGAGATGTGGTGTATTGCTTCTGCCTAGAGAAATCAGAGGCAGCTTCCTGGAGGAGAGGTCTTTGAGTGGGACGTTGGTGGGTGATTTAAGAGGTTGGCAGACTATGGACGTTGGTGGGGAGCTGTGGAGGAGTCATTTTAGACCCAGATTGCTAAGACAAAGCTGTGGGGCATGCAGACTGTTTGGAGACATCAATCCCCAGGACAAGTCTCAGATCTGGAACAGCAGAAGCTGTCGGAGGTTTGGTCTCAGCATGGTGTGCAATGGCTTGTGACACATTATGGATTTCAGAAGGACTTGCAAAGCCCTGGTAATGCTGTATTTGGGAAACAGAGAGACAGAGGGGAGGAGAAGATGCTGTATTGGAGGAACAGGGAGAGAAAATCAATTCAACAGGGTTTCCAACCAACAGGGCTTTTCTTTCACCAGATCCATACCATGGCCTGCCTGCAAGGTCCTGCAGTAGTCAGTGGGTGATACAGAATCACTGCAGATGAAAAGGGCTGTATCAGTAGCAGTGCAGAGGCTTCCCCCAATCAGACTGACTGCCAAGAAGAGAAATACTAACCTAGCAGGGGCCCAGGGCTTTTAGCAATGTACTTCGCAAATAAGAAATCTGAGCACTTTAAATTGTCTTGCCCATTTGTTAAATCCCATACAAACCACTTTAACTCCCCTCCTTTGCGTTAACCTCAGTTGCCATATGACTCTGAGACTAATAAAATGCATTTAATATAACTTATTTCTTGAACTCCTTGGGAATTCTGGGTTGCCTCTGCCCCCACCCCCAGCTAAGTGAATATGGCCATCAGGAGCCAAGCAGAGCATTGGGGTTCACTGGGGCCTTCGGAAAATCAGAATAAAAAGATGTTGGAATCAGGAGAGCATCTGATATAAAGGAAGGTGGGGGCAGGTGTGTGTGCATGTGTGTGTGTGTGTGTGCATGTGTGTGTGTGTGCGTGTATGTGTATGTAGTGTTACCTGCTGAACCATCTCAGTCAGTCCTACAGTTCTTATCAACGCAGAGGCCCACCGTTTTATTTTGGATTGGATCCAAAGATTATGTAGCTGATCCTGGGCAGAAGTTGGGGAGAAATGGGAGGCAGAAAGAAGGGGGAAAGACAGATAGGAGAAAGATTTTTTAAAAAGGAGCTTAGCCCTCAGTTCCAACACTGCTTTAAAAACACCACATACACACAAACAAAATTTAAAAGTAAATGAAAGCCCTGCCAGGTGCCCACAGCTGCCTGAGACAGTTCCCGGTGTTCATCTGTTATACTCTCCCAACGACACTATGGACCAGGTGACACTGTCCCTGGCTGAACTCTCTCCAGGTGTGGTAAGCCAACAGGTAAGCAGAAGGCTGTCAGTAGAAGTAGAGTTTGTAGCTTGAGGTCCGGAAAGGTGGGAGCCGTGTGCCAGGCAGGACACTCAGAAAAGAACCACTGGTCAGGAAGTCCAACATGTCTGTGGGTAACGAGCCAGGGCTTTGCTGTGCCTGCCTGAGAAGGCAGGGTGGGCTCAAGTGCCCAGTTATGGCGATTTCAGTAGGCATAAGGGCTGTTCCTAAGTTCTTTGGCACCTGGCCCCAGGCTGACAAGGGCAAGGGTGTCCTGGGCCAGAGAATACAGTTTCATGAAGGAGGCGGCTGGGCATCCAGGCTCTGAACTGGCTCATTTGCTGTCTCTAAGAATTGACTACCTTTGACAGGGACTGTCTCTCCAGGCTCAACAAGGCCCAAAAAGGTCAGAAGCATAAAATACAGAAATCAAAAACCAGCTATTAGAACCCATAAAGACAGATGTGGAAACTGAGATTCAGAATATTTGAGTAGCTGCCCAGATCCCTCCAAAGGGTGTGCTTGGTGGAAGGCTGGCTTGGGCCCTCATAAATATCTTTCTTCCCCATTCATACAACAGTTTGAGGAATGGCAGAAGATAGAAATAGAACCCTCACCCCACTCCCAACTACATGCTCCAGGTCTCTAGGTTAACATTTCTGGCTTCAGCCGTTGCAGATGAGAAATATTCAGGGAAAAAAATTGCATCTGTACAGGCTTTTCTCCTTGTCATTATTCCCCAGACAAGACAGAGTGACAACTATTTACATATTGTTTGCATACCTGGAGGTATTACAGGTGGAGCCATCTAAAGGGAACAGGAGGAGGGCGGGGGGGGTCTGTGTAAATATTACACAGTATTACATGAGGGCCTTGGGCATCTACAGATCTCTGCATGGTAAACTGTCCAAGGGACAACGGTGCAAGTTTTCTTTCTGATGGCACAGAAGTGGAGTTAGAGTGTAGGGCTGGGACAGGTAGAGGGGAGTCCTGGGTGAGCTTTCTGAGACAGACTTCTTCCCTCCTGAGACTAGGAAGGACACCAGCCTCTTTCTCAAGGACTAATTAGGGAAGATTCTGCCTTCCATAGGGCAGGCCTAGGAAAGGGTCAGTAAAGATCAGAGGGACCTGCTGTGGAGTTACTTTACACAAAAGGGTCCCTTGTGATGTGACTCCTTCATTAGCTCAAACACAGGATCCTTCATTAGCTCAAACACAGTATCGTGCTAGGTCAGGCATCTTGACAAGTTTAAGACTGGGGTGCCCCTATCTTTCCTCAGAGTCTCAGAGAGCTCTTGACTCAAGAAACAGGAAGCAGAAGAAAAGCATGGTAGGGGGGAGACACTAAGAAAGAGGCATCCCTCCTTGCCCCAACCCAGGAGCTATAACTATTGTAGCCTATCGTCTGGGCAGGGCTCAGGAGACTGCCCCCCTTCCTTATCCAGAAAGCAGAAGTGGAACTGAAGGTGGCTGGAGAGGCGGCTCAGTGGGTAAAATGTAATGTGAGCCCAAGGGCCTGAGTTCAGATCCCAGCACCACGTTAAAGTCAGCGCCAGTGGTACACATCTGTAACTTCAGTGCTGGAAAGCAGAGACCAGTAGATCCCCAGCTCACTGACAGCCAGTCTAGTGGAGACAGTGCGCTCATTTTCAGTGAAAAGACCCTGTCTCAAGCCCTAGTGTGCAGAACAATAAAAGAAAACATCAGAATGACTGCTGGCTTCCATGCGTACACACACACACATACAGATGCGCTCGTGCGCATGCGCGCTCGCACACACACACACACACACACACACACACACACACACAAAGAAATAAATAGCACTTAAGACAGGACCATCCCTTATAGCAGGGTCAGCTTGACGGAATGACAGTGGAGGTGGTTGGACATGGCCAAGGCAGAGCAGGTCAGGTTAGCGTCTCTGCACTGAGAGAAGTGGACGCTCAGGCACGTCTGTTTCTATTCCTTTATGTCACTCTGCTGGGAAGTGAGTCAGATCGGTGAGCAGATGCACAGAAGGTGTCCATTGGTAGTTCTTCCACATGCAAAGCCACGGTAGATGTCGCTCCTCTATAGGCAGTGTCCCCTGCTCTCTCTTGAGTCCCTCTGTATAATTTTACAGGCATCTCAGTGTGCACTTCCCCACCCCAGCCCTGTGTTTTCCCTCCAGATGTTTGGCTTCTTAGTTGCCTCACTGTTTCCGGGTTTATCAAACTAGAGAGTTCTGGGCAGAGTCAGGCAGAGGCATGGGGGTTGGGGATCTGGGCTGGAAAGACTACAGTAAACCCCAAATCTTGTCTCACGTGACTAGGGAACCATGCCCAAAGAAGGTGGATCCTGGCTGTGATTCTGTATGTATTTTTTCCTCTTTTCAAAATAAAAGTAGTTCTGTCTCCCCCTGGATATAGAGATGTTATGTAAGGATTATGTAAAATTCAAATGGTATCAAAAAGTATAAAGAAGAAAGTATAACTCAGATGAAATGTCGTGAAACAAAGCTCGATCCTGTTAACATTCTGTCAAATGTCCTTCCAGAAGGTTCTCCATGACTGATAAGTTTGTGGAGGAATACTGTATTTCTGGAGCCTTTCTCTCTCTCGGTCATAGAGCTTGGATGGCTTGCATATCAACAGATACATCTCTACCTCATCTTTTATGAGCGACCCAGCCACCATTGTTTTCTCTCTTTTCGCTATCACAAGTAACACCGTGATGGGAATCTGAGCACAGGTCCAGGCAACCTACGGATGCATTCACAGAAGTGAGGCTAGCAAATCTTCCAGACTCATTTGGGGCAAAAGAACAGAAGAAAGCCATGAGATGACTGAATAGAGAAAACATCTATGAAATAGGGGCCATTTGTGAAGGTCTGTAGGAAGGAGGATGGAGGGAGGTCATGGCTTGGTGTAGACAGCGGAGCGTGGGAAGAGCCAAGACCTGGGCTTAGAGCTCCTCTGCTGTTTCAGGTGAGATATCCTGCAGACAAAGGTGGGTGTGATGACGGTCTCACTCTCCGGGCACCCAGGCAGTCACACAAACTGTCTTACATGTGGCTTCCTTTGAGCCTTTATACTGCTCTACCAAGAAGGCTTGCTCCTTCCCTGCTCTATAGAGGAGTCCCTGAGAGAAAGGACAGAAGGCATCTCCTTGTCTTGTCAAGTTCTCCCTCACCATCAAGCTAACTCATTCTTGTCTCCTTGTCAGACAATGGGTCACATGGCCATGCCTGAACCAGTCACCACCAAGAGAATGGATCAGCAAAGCCTAAATAGACCAGATCCCATGTCTGAGTCAGTGGCCACAGGACCATACTCCGAGCAGTTAGGGCTCTGCCAACCAGAAAGATACAGGGAGCAGGCTGAGGGGGCAGTGCCCAGAAGCTATCCACTGTGCACTCAAGTGCACAGAAGTGGAATGGGGAGAGGGATTCTTGTGATCTTCAAAGACTAGCACAAGGCCAGGGCAATGAGTAAACTATGGATGGTAACTGGTTAGCTAGTTGGTTAGTTATTGGTTGATTAATTGGTTAAAATGTATCAGCAGCTATTATTCCTTCTAATTCTAATATTCGGGAGTTTCTGGGTGCCAGATGCACTGATGCTATGCCAACCAGAGAGGGTAGCTTAGCACTCACAGAGACTGTAGACACAGTGTTGACTACAGAGATGTCACAATACAAGAGTGTCTGAAGGGCGTGGCACCGGATTGACTCTAAAGCAGACAGGGCCTCCTGGGAAGTGGCCATATCTGTAGGTGCTAGACATTGGAGGTGGCCCCCAGGTACAGGAGCAGAGATGTGTGGTGAACGAGAGGCTGTGAGGGTGGCAGATTCAGAAGTGAGCTCTCCTCTCTTGAGGGCTGGCAGTGTCCAGGGCACCATTACAGTCCTCCTGGTCCTTCAGCTTTCCACTCTCAGGTTGTAGATAGAGAAGCTGATGCTCAAAGAACGAGGTGACTTGCCCACCATCAAGAGCCGGAAGAGGCAAGTCCTAGTTTAGAATATGGTTCTGTTCTAGAGAGTCGTGGGCAGTGATGAGCATGGTGGGCCCACTCAAGGCCAGTGGGTGGTGTACTGGGAGTGGGCAAAGGGGAGCCTGGAAACTGTCAGGAGGGCCTAGAAAATGTCTGATTTGGTGAAAAGCTTGATGGGAGAGGCGCCTACAGCAGGATCCAAGGTAGGCTTACAGAGCTATGGTCATTAGAACTGAACCTCACTTTAAATCCTTGCTGTGCCAACCAGCTATATGACTCCAGATGGGATACATCCCTTCCCTGCTCCCAGTTTCATCATCTGTAGGAGGATTATGCTTAAACAGGTGCTCAGCGTCCAGCACGTTGTGCAGATTTAGGAAACGGAATAGTTGTTATCATCACCCAAGAGTGCCATTTTTCAATCAGGTAATGGGAACTTCTTGTGCCACTATCCTGGTCTCCTTTTCAGCCTTGGTTATCACCACCTTCACCATCTTGGTTCCGTTCCTCCCAGGTTGACTTTCTAGTCTCTACCTATGATAGGAGAGTTGGTCTGGAGATTTGCTGGCAGTAGCCTCTGCTCTGTAGTCCACGCTGTATCAGCTAGGAAGGAGAGGCTACCATGAGTGTGGTACTCAGAACGGAATGTGTTCCTGGGATACCTTTGAAGGAGCTAAATGTAAGGGCAGGTGTGAGGGTAGGCAGAAGAGCAGCCAGAGGACAGAGAAAGCTGAGCTCTGGCTAGAACTGCACAGTGATGATCAGGGCCAGGAAAGCCAGAAGGGTCCAGAGGTGATCAATAGTAACCAAAGGAGCTAGCAAGACTTGAGAACAGCAGTACCTGCTAAGAGAGAGAGAAGAGGGGAGAGAGAGGGGGGGGAGAGAGGGAGAGAGAGAGAGAGAGAATATAAAAAATAAAAATAAAAACCATGGCCCCTCATAGATGTTTGGTGCCAGGGTGGGTAGGACTTTGAAGACGGTGTTCAAAGCTTGAAAGTAAATTTTCCCCAAGTTTTTCAGGAATGGTGGAGACTGTGCCGGAGCACATGCCTGTGAAATCCCCTTGTGTTCTATTTCTGGGGCCAAGGTTTTATAACCAGAGTCAGAAATCGCGTGGAAGTGTGTGGGCGGCTGACCCTGGACAGCTTCCACAGTAGAGAGGAGGGGAGGGTATTTTTATCTGCAAACACAGAGCCATGGAAGATGAGGCCAGGAAGAGGCTGATTCCCGCCCTGAGTGTCTCACCCACTGCCGCGTTAAGATGCAAACTGTCTTTGACAGAAGTTAAGGGAGCTCCTTGCTCAGAGTGGGTAGCAAGATCAGGAGTGGAACCAGGGAACGTGTCTTCTAGTCAAGCATGCTGGAACTTGATCTGTAGATGGGTCCTGAGAGCCTCCTGGCTCTGCAAGACAGACCAGCCATTAACGTGCATCAGACCAGCTTGTGTGTGTGTCCATTATTACCTGTGACTTTGTAGTCTACAGGTCAGCACACCACCAAAGGCCTTCCGGGCCTCTCTCATTGTGGCTTGTTTGTTTGTCTGGTCTGCCAAGGCCGTGAAGATGATTCTGCAGAGCCTGGTGATTTCCTGTATGGTGGAGTGTGCTGGCTCCAGGCCAGACTATGGTGACCTTAGCTGAGGCTGCTTGTCTCTTTTCCATGCAGTGTTTCATCCCTCAGGAACTAGCCTGAGTTCATTTGCACAGTGGCAGCAGAGTTAGAGTCCCAGGCTCAGAATTAGCACCACATCAAGCCTTAGTATGTCATCAGTAAGCCACACCATCTGAACATTCAAGGAACAGGCAAGAGAAGTTCCAAAGTCCCACTGGACAGGGTGTGAATTCTGAAGACCATGGAGGCCTTCATTCCTACAACTATTGACATTGTCCCTGACCTCAGGGGATGTTGGTATGGAAGCCACCCCCCTTAAACTCTTGGTTGTGCCCACAGGTCTCTGGCTGTGCAGAGTTCTTCAGAAGAATCTAAAGGGAAGACAATTTTGTTCACTGGACTGGCAGGTGTTTGGGGTTTTGTTTTTGGTGTGCATGTGTGTGTGTATGTGTGTGTGTGTGTGTGTGTGTGTGTGAGAGAGAGAGAGAGAGAGAGAGAGAGAGAGAGAGAGAGGAGAGAGGGAGGGAGGGAGAGGGAGAGGGAGAGGGAGAGAGGGGGGGAGAGAGGAAGAGAGGGAGAATTGGGCACTGACTGCAGAGCAGTCTCCACACTAAGGATCATTATTCAGGGACAAATAGGTGGTATCTATTTGGATTAACCCCAAATGTGAATTAAACAGCTGTGGCATGCCCATTTAATAGAATACTAGCCAGTAATGAAAAGAACAGACTATTGATATATACTTCAACCTAGGTGAATCTCAAAGAGTAAAAACACCTCAAACTCTTTCCTACTGCTAGATTTCATTTTTGTTAGTGCTAACCAGATGGCATGAGAATAGATTTGGTGATCGCAAAGGCTGGGGACTGGGGATTGGGGAGGGAGCATTTAGAGGGAGACTCTAAGGACTGGCAGAAGGGAATCTCATGAGGATAGTGTGGGACCTTGATGGCAGTTCTGCAGAGGTGACAGGAGAACACTGTTCTGAGCTACACATACATGTGCTCTGACAGACACAGGGAGCAGGGACCTGGGCAATAGTGACATCACCTTGTGGCCATGTCAGTTTTGGGTTTTTGTGCTTCACACTCAGCAGGATGATAACTCTGGGAGATGCCAGGGGCAGTATCCATGGTCTTCTCTGTTCATTTCCTTGCAGCCCCTATAGATATATAATTATTGCCAAATAAAACGTGTAAAATAAACGCACATGTGCTCTGGCCTGGCAGGCGCACTGGGTAGTGCCTGTGGCAGAGAACTGGGAATCTCATGCAGGTGGCCTTTGGGCAGCACTGAGAACAACCTGAATGCATTCACTCACCTACTGAGCACTTAGTGAGTACCTACTGGGTGCTAGTTGCTGTGCAGACTCTGGAGGTGCAGCCATGGGCAGCACATAGCTCAATCCTGGCCTGTAGAGTTTGCATCCTAATGACTGCCACACAAGAAGCTGGTTCTACCCTGTATCCCCAAGAGAAATTCCACAGGACTGAAAAAGATAGGGACCAGTCTGTGTCTCGCCATTAATAGGGTTTCACCCGAAGGATGCATTCCCATGGGGAAAGTACAAGAGACAAACCTGGCACCCAGTATATGACTTGATTAAAAATGAACAAAAGGTCAGAGTGAACTAAATGAAGGGCTAAGCTATGGCATGTACCTGGCCAGCCATTCAGTTGGTATTTTTCACTCGAACATAAGTCCCCCAGGGTGAGGAGCTCTGCCCATTCAGTCCCTGTGGTACCCTCACACTGGAGAAAGCCAGGCACATGGGAGATGGTCAGATACCTGCTGGAGGAGGGTGCACAAACCCAGTTTACAGATTGGCATGTGGTCCTTCACAGGGGCATCATGGTTTGCTACGATAAAGGACTGTGAAATGTGGAATGGTCGCTCATGTCCTTGAGGACACAAGATACTGTGTCTGTCAACTTTGTCACCAGGAGTGTATTTCCCATCCCAGATCTGAAAACTTTGTGTTTGGGGCTGGAGAGGTGGCTCAGCATTGAGTGCTTACTAAGTTATTAAAGCCAATTGGAGTTCAGTCCCATGCTGAGCCCCTCCTGCAAGGTTGCAGCCACACACTGATAGGTGGATGGAAGCCTGAGCCTGTTTGGGGTCACGTTGGACCAGTTGGAGGTAGTCACCCAGTGCCCAAGGAAGTCTTTGGAGGCTAGTAGGTGACTTCATTGCTCTCAGTCTCTGCTGGGCCTGTTCTTCCCCCACCACATGCCTTGTCCTCAAGTGAGGGTGACTTCTGCCACTTTCTTCAGTGTCTAACATGCACACAATCATCACAGACAAGGACAGATCCTCAGAATAACTGCAGAGTTAGCATGAACAGAAGGGGTTTTGGTTTGGTTGGGTTTTGTTTTTTATGATACTGTTGCCTTCCCAGTCCTAAGAATGCTCGGGCAGCACTTGTCATTTGTGCTAGAAGGAGCAAGTGTGACCATCGCCATTAAACCACCATGATTTTATTTTCTTTTGTGGCAGGGAGTGATAACAAACTTAACCAGGATGTTAAGGATTCTCCCAGCTTAGTGATTCTCTTTGAAAGAGCCATGCCTGTGCTCCCCCATCTTCCTTCTGTTATGTTTGGGGGTAGGGAAGGCAAAAAAGAAAAAAAGATCTTAGACCTGATAATGATATCTTTTAATTATTTTACACTTATTTATTTAATCATTTTGTGTGTGGTACACATGTGGAGGTCAGAGGATAACTTGTGGGAGTCAGTTCTCTGCCCACCATGTGGGTTCCAGGAAGAAACTCAGGTCCACAGGTCTTTACCGACTGAGCATGGTTGCTGGCCATTTTCTGATAAACTCTGGGGCCGGAGAGATGCCATGGCAGATTGTAAATTATTCTTACAGGGTACCTGGATTCAATTCCAAGCAACCACATGGGGGTTTATAACCATCTCCCACTCCATATCCAAAGGATTCACTGCCTTCTTCTGCTGTCTGTCTACACTAGTCATGCATGTCATGCACAGACATACATGCAGGCAAAACACCCACGTGTGTAAAAGTAAACTTTTAAAAAGGTTCAGCATAGCTCATTCACTCACTCATTCATTACTTCATGCACCCGTTCAGTAATCGTGCCTGCGACTGATGCTGAGCACTTGATTCTCATGAGCCTGCAGGTGGGTAAGAAGAACAGTTTTCCCAGCGTGGCCTGGGAGGCGGGGCAGGAACCTGTGTCCCAGGACTCACACAAGCCATCCAAGACGATGACACTGGAAGATGATCTGGGGTTTGTAAAGAGAATTAGTGCAGACCTGGTGACCTCCCAGGGAGAGCATGGCCAGTAGCTGCGATCGTGACCTTGACGTGCCCCATCATCTGTTTCTCACTGGATCCTTATGTACATTTTTAAAAGCCTGTTACAGAAAAAAAGACTGCAGGGCCAGATGACTTCTCTGCAGCGGGCGCTCTCCAGTGCCCATAGAGCAGAAATTAATGAATGACGCTTGGGAAAGAGGCAGGGAATAAGACAGCAGCCCTGCTAACACTGCCAAGGCAGCCCCCAACACTGGCATCTGCGAACCTGCTCTGCCCACCCTGTGAGTGGAAAGCAGAATCTTGTTGGCTTGAGTTTTGTTTGCTTGCCAACTCGAGGCTCAGTGTCTTATAAAAATATACCTATTTTGAATTAATAAAAAAATAGAGATCAATGTCCCCCAATTCTCAAAATAGGACCCATCCAAGTTTTACTCCCGGAGCCAGCAAGTGGCACAAAGTAAGGTTGTATACACTGGGTCCAAACCTTGGTCTATGTACTAGCTAAGTATTAATTTGGTCTCTGCTCTTTAGCTTTCTCAGCTGTAAAACAGGGAATGGATGGTAGCAGTTTTACGTTAAGCAGTGATCTGTATAGAAAATGCCCTACCCTTTTAGTTGATAGTAAGCTCCTTATTGATAGAGCAAGTCAACATGCACACAAGCATGCACACACGTACATACACACACATACACATGCATGCACACATGCAACACTCTGGAAGATTCTCTTATTTTTTTAGCAGAGTGTCTAGGCATAGAGGTTCAGGGGTGAGCTGCTATATGAGCTGGAGGCTGCTCCCTACACTGGCTCTCTGGTTTGAGGTGCAAGAGGTTGGAATCACCATCCTCTGACTCAGTGTCCAGGTCTGGAGCAGAGGAATAGAAACAAAACATTCTTTGGTCATTGATTTCTCCTAGAAGCTCCCAACTACAGGCACGCAGTGACCCTAGAGACCTCTGCAGGCCCTTGATACTGAGCCTGCATGGTGTGAACTTGACCTATGTTCAATGCAGTGTGTGTCTTGAGAGCAGCCATTTGTCTTTGTGGGCACCCTAAGTTTTGCTGCAGACACAGTGAAGCTTGTGTTGGGACAGAAGTGTCACTAGTGGGTTACAGCAAAGCAGGCTGGGGGAGGCTCTGGGGTGCTCCAGTGGAGCTGGTGGGCACTGAGGACCCCTGCTGGGCCAGCTGCAGTGTCCAGGCCCTCTCATAGACACACAGGCATTCATATTGCTCCCCTTCCCTAGCTACTGGACCACACAGTCTAGAAGCCAGCAAGAGGAGGAGCCTAACTTGGTATTTATTATTCCTGTGAACCCACTACGTGGGACTTGTGGCCTGGAATCCTTCTATGGCATGGCTCTCTGTGTGGTTATTATGACTGTCACTCTGTAAATAAGGGAGGTAGAATTTTCCCCCACACCATATTGCAAATGAGATTCTTGGGGTTCCAGAGCACCGAAAAACTTCCGGAAGCCACACAACAAGCAAATGGCTGGATCAGGGTTTTCCCAGTGCCTATGTTAACATTTGTGTTCTAAAAAGATGTGTTCTAGCTTGGTATGGTTGTGTATGCCTGCAGAAGCAGAAGGATTGCTGTAGTTCCCTGGGTCAGCCTGGGCCACATACCTAGATCCTATCTCAAAGGGAAGGAAAAGAGGATAGAGAGGGGGAGAGGAGAGGAAGGGAGAGAGGAAGGGAAGGAAGGAGGGAGAGAAGGAGGGGGAGAGGACAGGGCTTGGGGAGATGGCTCAGTGGATAAAGTATTTACTGCAGTAATGTGAGGGCTTGAGTTCACATCCCCAGCACCCACTAAAAGCCAAATGGGCGTGACAGTCACCTGTAAGTCAGGGATGATCAGCAGGAGCTGGGGATCTCTGAGGCAAACTGGCCAGCTAGAATAGCTGAATTGGCAAGTTCTGGGCTTATTGAGAGATCATGCCTCAGTAATAAAGTGAAGAACTGTGAAGGAAGACACCAGATGTCAGCCTCGGGCTCCCATGTGGCAACTGATGGGTGGGCCTTTCTTTCTTTCTTTCCTCCTTTCTTTCTTTCTTTCTTTCTTTCTTTCTTTCTTTCTTTCTTTCTTTCTTTCTTTCTTCTTAATTTAGAAATTGTTGAATAGACTTTATTGGTTAAGCATCCCTAATTTAAAAACTCAAAATCCAAAATGCTCTGAAATCCAAACCTTTTGGACATCATGTTGGCACCTAAGAACATCTCGAAGTTTGGAGGGGAGTTTTTTTGTTTTGTTTTGTTGGTTTTTATGTTTGTCTGGTTGATTGGTTGGTTGGTTTTGTGTTCTGGTCTTTTGAATTACATAACCAGATAATGTGTCCTGCCCATAAGTGAATTCTTTTCATCTAGGGGTCAAACTTCCCTTCTTCCCTTGTGCCTCTGTTCAGGACTTGTTCATTCAGGCAGGCCCTGTATCCACGAAAGCCACTGTCTATCACCAGGGACAGGTGGGCCCCAGCTTCACACCCTTTAATCGTCAGAAAAGAAAGCACAGAGTGACTACACTCCTGTGAGTGAGTAGGGCAAAGACAAGCAGCCTTTGTTTGCTTTTCTGTCAAATGGTTAGTAGTTGCTTTTGCAGGGCACGGGGAAGATGTAGAGAGTCATGCCTGTGTCTGTTTTTTCTCTATCTTCCTCTCAGTCACTCTGGTCATTTCATCAGGTACATATGCTAAAGAAGCAGGGGCTGGAAGGATGCTGTGGGTTGAAAGCTGTATTCTTGCTCTTAGAGACCTCCTTTGAGGGTCCAGTCTGTCCATCTCAGATTATGAACAAAATCACCAGAACCTGGGCCCCCTCAGTGCCTTTTTACAGTTGACAGGAGCATGGTATTCTTTTGATGTGCTTGTTGTGGTTGGGGCATGACTGCCCATCCCCAGTCTTCAGGTCTGCTCTGCCATTTAGCTACAACATTTTCTGGAGGTGTGGGGGGCAGTATAGGAAACGGTTAGTGGTGTACTTTCATTTCCATGTTGATCTCTGCAAGACCTTCTTGACTGGCTTTGCTTCATCTGGAATGTTCTTCTTCCGCTGGCTTTTCCCCTCATTGAACACCTACTGTGGGTTCTGCCCGCAAAGTCCATGGCTAGGAAAGTATGTGCAGAGGCAAACAGGGTAGCAGACCACCATCCACAAGGCTCTCCATATGCCAAAGCATAGCATCTTAGTGGTTGCTCAGCAACAAAGCCAGGCCAGTAAGGTGCTGGCCTGAGGCTGGGGAACTGTTCCAAGGCTAGAGGCAGAGGAAGAGAAGATGTGATGCTGGGGACTGTTCTGTGAGGTTGAGATCAAGAGCCCCCTTTCTCCCGTGTCTCCACCTTCCTGCTCTGACTGTACTGAAGCACCCTTCTATGATACTGAAGCCAGAAGCTCCTTTTCTCTTTACAGAATTCCTGCTTGACAGAATTACTTTGACTCACCCAATATTTTCTTTCGTTTGTTTCATTTTCATTTTACTGAGCCTGCACATCTCTAAGCGTTGGGGAAATAACGTTGCCTTATTTGGGGAGAATGGCTATTTTGTTTAATTTGACCAATTGTTCCATGAAGTAAACATGATCATTCCCATTGCACAGCTGAGATCATTGAAGTCCTGCCCTCCAAAACTCCACAGAGGCAAAGGTGGGTCGCAAACCTCTTTTCTAACTTAGGTCAAAGTCTTCCTCTGCCTTCAGCCTCAGGCTGTTGATAGAGGTTTTGGATAGACTGTACAAAATACACTGAGCCGTGTCCCGTCCGCCCAAGGGTTTGCTTCATAGGAAGACACAATACCCTTTAGTTGCATTGAACAAAGTTTAACAAGGGGCATGCTAGATCCTTGTGGGCTCCAACCTGCTCTCCCCAGACCCACAGCCAGCAGTGTAACCAGCACCCTGCTGGCTCCCAGTGTGGTGATATGATAGGCCACAGCCGCTCTCTTTGCTCTTTCCACATGGATGCTTTGGGGCAGTGCTCCGTCAGGTCTTCTCCATGTGTCCATCCATCCAGGAGACTTTCTGGCCAGTCTGGTGTCAGCAAAAGTTAACAGTCCCAATAAGTTGCCAGTTGGGGGCTTTGTGAAGTGTTGGCTGGAATCAGGTGGGCAGAGGTGACTTGTGAAGGACAGGACATCCCTTGTGGAGGATTGTTTGTGCTGACACCTCTCATTTGAGAGTGAGTTCTCTGTCCCTGGCACCTGGATCTTTTGGCACAAACCCACAGAGACAGACCTATAACTAACACGGATGAAATTCTTTCTTTCACTTTTTTTTAAAAGATAGGCTTCTGTGTATCTCAGGTTTGCTTTGGACTCCTTATGTGACCAAGAAATGAACTTGTAATCATCTTGCCTCTACCTCCCAAGTGTTGGGGTTATAGGCATGTGCCACCATACCCAGTTTATGGAGTTGCTGGAGAAATCAAACCCAGAGATTCATGCATGCTAGGCAAGCACTTCACCAACAGAGACACACCCCCAGCTCCATTTGCCCTACTGTTTAAATAGTGGGACTCCCAGGTGAAGGGCGATGGGGAAGATGTGCCCGTTGTGCTGTGTGCAGCTTGAGGGAAGCTGCAGGCTCCTTAGGGACCAGGCCTCTCCCAGGAATGGCGGTATCTACCCACTTGGGATCTCTGTTCATGTTTGAGGGGCAAGTCCATGTTTACTGTCTTCATGCACCACATTCTGGGTGTTTCATGAATACTAGGTCAGTAGGTATGGACTGGCCTCATTCACAATCGGAAAAAAACTGAGCCTAGAGACAGAAAGGTGATAAACTGAGGCAAAACCCCAATTCCCTGAGCCACAAAATGGAAGTGGCATTTAATACCTTCCTCTCAGGGGTCATGGTGAGAATTTAATGAATATATATGTATGTGAATAAAATTACTTCATATAATATTAATTATTCAATGAACTGTTTTAATTATGTAATGAATATATTAAATATGTCAGTTAATGTTTAATATATAATGTAATGAAAATGTAAGATTCATTACTATTTAATGTAATATTTATTTATATATATAAAATTAAAACAAGTACTTGGTTTGTGGGTAGCATTCACTAAATGCTGGCTACTGCCTGTGATTATTTCTAATGTCACCCAAGTGATAACTGGGGGCCCCTGAGACCCAGTGGGCCTTTTTATTCCTGTTTTATTACCAAATTCCTCCATCCGCTCTCAGCTTCCATGAAGAGTAGTTCCCGTAACCTTCATAACAACACCTTGACAGAGGTGTTCTCCCTTTCTATGGGGGAAATCTGGGGTGCAGAAAGAGGAAAGACTTGTGCCCTTTCATCTCCAGATGAAAGAACCAGGGTCCTCTGGACCACTTCAGCTTTTCCGTGTGCCTCTTTAAGCCATGATACATACGTGTCGGGTACTCTGCGTTCAAAAGGCAGCATTCCAGCTCCCCACCCCTGCCTCTCCAACATCCCAAATCCTCTGGCCTCAGTACCCTCTTTTGTAAATTGGGTGTGTTAGTTGCTCCTCTCTCTCTCTCTCTCTTTTTCTCTCTCTCTCTGCATTCTCTCTCTCTCCCTTCTCTCTTTCTCTCTTTCCATTCTTTCTCTCTCTCTTTCCCCCCTCCTCTCTTTCCCCCTCTCTCTGTCTCTCCTCTCTTTCCCTCTCTCTGCATTCTCTCTTTCTCTCTCTCCTCTCTCTCTCTCTCTCCTCTCTCTCCTCTCTCTTCCCCCCTCTCTCATACACACACACACACACACACACACACACACACACACACAAATAAAAAGAAACAGAAAACGTGATAGAATCAACTCTCCTAGTTACCTTCCACTATCAACATATCCAGAGGTATTTGGGAGTCTCAGCTGGGGGATGGCCTCCATCAGACTGGTCTGTGGACATGTCTGTGAGGCATTTTCTTGATTGCTAATTGATGCAGGAGGACCAAGCCCACTGTGGGCAACGCTCTCCCTAGGTAGGTGTACCTGGGTTGCACAAGAAAGGTAGATGAGGAAGCTGGGGGAAGCAAGCCAGTGATTAGCTTCCTCCACGGTTCCTGCTTCTGTTCCTACTTGAGATCCCTCTCTGACTTCCCTCAATGATGGACTGTAACCTGTAAGCTGAAATAAACCCTTTTCAAACCATTTGGCCATGGTGCTTATCACAGCTACGTAGAACAAAAAGGGAAAACTATTGATTTTGACTCCTGGTTTCAGAGTTGTCTGTCACGGAAAACTGGCTCCTCTGCGGTGGGTCTATAGTGAGTCTGCCTGTCATGGCAGAGGGAGGGTGTGAGGGATGAGGCTGCTCACCTCATGGCAGCCAGGAAGCAGAGGAACAAGCAGAGGACAAGACACACCTTTTGGGATCCTGTCCTCCACCAAGCCACTGCTCCAGTCAGGCCCTGCCTCACTGAAGTCTCATTCTACCCTGACTCCATCAGTAGATGAGGGTAGGACCTCAGGAGACAGTCACTTCCCTAAGCTCCACCTGACAGCGTGGCGCTGGGACCTAGCCTCAGCACGTGAGGATTCCTGGAGTAGCCTTCTTATCTAAACCAAGCCTTAACAGATGGCTCCATAGCACACCCTCACCCCAATATCTCAGAGCTAGAGTTGTTTTGCTGAAGTGGGCCCCCCTTCATGTGTCCTTAACTGAATTTATCAAGAGGGGTAGAAATACTGTCTGTCTCAGTTTACCTGTCTGTGAAATAGGATTGTGGGAGATGCAGTGGATGCAGACTCGCCTAGCACAGTGCCCTGAACAGAGTGACTAGGAAACACTCACTTTATGAGACTGAAATTGTGTCACCCCATGGAGACATTTGTCCTGGATCCTCAGGGGGTTGTCAAGGCCCTGTACCTTCTCTGTGGGCCTGTCGTCCCTCTGAGGAATCTCTACAGAGCTTTTCTGTGGGCACAGGAGAAGCAGGACTCTGCCTTTGATCCAAGAGGCCTTAGACATCCCAAAGCCCACTCCTCTCTGCCTCTGTTGGGGGCAATCTTGGCCCCAACTGTGGGACCAGAATGGAGGGGAGGAAGACAAGAGTCACAGGGAGAAGTGACAGTTGGCTAAAACTCATCCTGCTCCAGGTGAGTTCCTGTGACTGAAGGCGGCTCCTCCAGGTGGCACAGTAAAGGCAATTAAAGGCAATTGGATTTTAGAAATGAAGAGCTTCTACTTGGTACTTAAAGAAGGGATCAAGGAGGGACTTGAAAACTCTGCTCATCAGAGGTATCAGATGTCAGTCTTACAGCTTGTCACCTCAACCCCCACAGTGGTTCTATACACATGGGGTCATATGATATTGGGGGAGGGGATATGTATGCATGTCCAAAGCTAGGCCATAGGATACCCTGGGAGTACCTTAGGACAAAATACCCCTGTGGGCAGAAGTGGTCCCAATGCATTCTGGGAAGTGGAGAATGAACTAATGAACTGGCCCTCAGGGCTGTGTGCATGCACCCTGCAACACACACACACACACACACACACACACACAGAGAGAGAGAGAGAGAGAGAGAGAGAGAGAGAGAGAGAGAGAGAGAGAGAGAGAGAGAGAGGGAGGGAGGAGAGAGAGAGAGAGCATCCTTCCCCCAGGCTGCAAGCAGAGCGCTGAGCTCTGACTCCTCACAGTAGTAAAGCCACAGCCTGAGTCCCCACAGGGTGCCAGGAGCATTTACTTTCCAAGAGTCCTTCCTGTAAAACCCACAGCTTCGCTCTGCTTGTTCAGTGCTGTCTTGAAGATAATCTGTTTTGTTCCAGGCCTCTTCACGACCCATCTGCTCCCTGGGAGCTCACTTGTTGCGTTGACTCTGGAGAATGCTTTTCTTCCAGTCAGATCCCTGCTTCTGTTAGAAAACAAACCTGATCTCCTCCAAACATCCTGACAGCGTGTCCTCTTGGCAAGTGGGTCCCATAGAGCTCAGGGGAGAGGCCTGGCTGTAGACTCTGTCACCTGCCCTGCCCGTGGGGTGGTTCTGCAGCTCAGGTCAGCTCCTGATGAATTCCCTGGCAAGCGTGAACCGTCTCAAGGTTCCAGTGGCAGGGAAGGTAGAATGAAGAGGCTCCATCCACGGCGGTGGGAGTGTGAAGTGGCCACTTGTTCACGTACTGTTGACTAGAAGGCAGAGAGTGCCAAGCAGAACCACTGGAAAGTGGAACCCTCAGAGACTGCCACCTCCTCAGCAATCAAAGTCACAGCACACACTGGAGCCCTTGGGTGCTAGTCCCAAGGAAACCCTAAAACTGGCTCTCCCTAGCTGCTTTTCATCATGAGTGCACACAGCCAAGGCCCAAATGTTGGCTTGATTGTATCCTGCTCCCAACATTCCCTTCAAACGAGTTCCTGAAAGCTAGGCCCTCCCTGTTTAGGTCTTCAGAACCTGGGTCTGTCTCCTTGCCCCAAAGACTCCGCCAAATGATAATCCTGCCTGATACCCTCGATGAGGCAGTAGCAATCAGAGCCACACCCACATGGGGGCTAAATGGGTCAGTTCCCCAGCTGCTGGTAAGCCCTTTAAGGGTCATATTTAATGGAGCACTTTCTGTCCCTGGGACTGGTCACAGACAAAGGAGCTTAAGCAAACTTGTGTGTTGGCCATGTATGGAGGCATCACCCTGTTCTTCCCGTGTTGGTTTTGTCCTCAGACATTCCTTCCTTTTGCCTCTTACAGCTGGTTCAGCTCGGGCAAAGGCAGGTCAGTCTTCTCTTCCCCTTGTCTGTGAAGTTTGAGGAGGGACTGGGGTTGGTCCAGATGAGTCCACATGCTCTCCTCTCACACCAGTCCCTGAGAAAAGAGGGGTGGACTTTCATGGCTTTCCGGGTGGGCATCACTTCCCATCTCCAGGGAAGGTGTGATTGACAGCTTTCCCTAAGTGCTGAGATAGGAGCTGCTGGTTATCTCCAATGATGGCGAATACTGTCAGAGCGGATGAGGCTTCAAGGAAGAGCAGGAATCTGCAGGACAGTTTAGTAACTGAAGATTGCAATTCAGTAGGGCTGGACAGACAGCTCACTGGTTAAAAGCACATGGTGCTCTTGCTAAAAACCTAGCTGGGTTTAGTTCCCAGCACCAAGCACCTACCCGAGTTCAGTTCCCAGCACCTATGTTAGACACCTCACAATCATCTTTATCTTCAGATCCAGGAGAGCTGATGCCCTCTTCTGGCCTCTTCAGGTGCCTGCACATATATGAGCACAGACACACATACATACAGACACCCCCCCACACACACACACATTTAAAAAAATTTTAAAGGATTATAATTCAAGCAATGTAGTTTGGGGTAAAATGAGATAGATAAAACACAAAGACATATCTTCTCAAATTCTTTGTCACTGACCCTGCAAATGGTTTTGGCAGCTATATTTTCAGAGGCGCAGCCAGGGAGTGGGAAGTAGGGGCCTTGATGGACAGCTACCCATTGTAGAGGCTACAGTTCCATGCATGTGCCAGCCCTATGCGCAGCTTCTGCGATGATGGGCGCAGTGTGTGCAGTTCCTAACAACAGCCCCATAGGCCACATTGTGTCCTTACTGTGGACTGTGCCCAGTCCCTTCTCTGACCGGCACATTTTTTTCACCCAACAGCTATTAGTATCAGTTCCACTTTGCAAATGGAAAGCTTGATTTAAAGACTAAAGGACAGAGCTGGGGATGGAGCCTGGGGTCTGTAGGACCGGAGGCTGTGTTTGTGTCCCCAGGCTGGGTGAGGGTAAAGAGCACAGGAGGAAATGGAAGGAAGTGGATGAGTGGGGTAGGGTGGATGAGTGACGTAGGGTGAGAAAGTCCTTATGTCTACGACAGGGGACAGAGGGAGATGGGACAGTCTGAACAGTATGGTACCATACCTCTTCTGGAAGCTCCCGGGAGAGGCAGAGCGCCTCGGGGCTGGCCCAAACCGGCCACAAGGTGCAGGTCAATGCGTTTCAGAGCTGATTGTAGAGTAGATGGAAGGTTGACTCTGAGAAGCAGATGGGAGCTGTGCCCTTGAGATTCTGCCCCTCATCCCATGACCATTGTGAAGTCTGTGCTGCTTGTTGAGAGGATGAGAAATTGGGACATGGAGTCCTGGCTTAGGTACCTGTTGATTGGTCTCACGAACTCCTATTCATCTGCCAGAGCCCAGTTCCAGCGCTCAGGCATCTCCCATTGCACATACCGCCTGGCGTCGATTCATCTCCGAGCCCCTTTGGGGTACCACTGTGTACCTGGATAGCACCAATTCTGTCTGCCGAACTGTAGATTCTCAAAGCCACAGCGGAGGTGAGTAGAAGAGTTCAGTTTTCAGGCTTTGGTGATGGACAAATGGGCTTCATGGTGCAGAGCATGGGAGTTACTGGTTGCATTGTGTCCTGCGTCCAGCAAGCTTGCCAGGTAGCTCGTACTCAGTAGGCAGCTCTGGTGGTTCCGAGCCCTGCTTTTCATGATTGCACCTTACCTGCAGTGTCTGCGTCCAGTAGGTATCCTGTGATTGTTTGTGTGAACAGGCAGCTCCCTGTGTAAACCTCCTCACATATGCAGTGGGGACAGATTCATCCGCCTCCCAGCTTGCCGTGAGAATTAATGATGGTGCATGGCACAGGCTGAACCATAGAACCCCAGAGGTGGCCAGTACACTGAGGAAAGATCTCAATCACTTTTTGCCTCGGTGACAGTGGCCTGGGGCCAGCATGGGACTGTGGAGAATGTGGTCACTGAGGGAGGTATGGAGGGTTGGGAGGGCGTGGGAATCTGCCAGAGGGACATGCAGCCCACAGGAGGCCAGCTCAGGAGAGAAGACTACCAGAGCAGCTCTATCCCTAGACACCTGTGAACCTGCCAACCTCGGCAGTGTGCCTGTCAGTGAGGGAAGACTGTCCTTGAATGTGGGTGACAGGCAAGGAGACCCAATACCACAAGGTCATAGCCCTGTCTGGTGTGGTGAAGATGAGTGACTGTCCTCATTCTTGCCCGAGGGCACCAAGGCATAAAGAAGTAGGTGACCTGCCCCAGGGTCCCACCCTGAGATCAGACCTGGCACTCACCACCATGCTCCCTGGAAACTTAGTCCTATGAAGAAATCCCATCAGGGTCAATAAAGGTCATCATTTGTGACACTCTGTGACTATCCTATGGTCTTACCTGACCCTGGGGCTTCTAGGATCCTTCAGCTCTACAGACTTCTAGCAGAAGGAAAAAAGGCAGGCGTGTACCCTTACCCCCAGACACTCTTCAGGTGAGAAAGTGGAACCACTGAGAAGGGGGAGGAGTTTCCTCGGGGCCTGGAGCAAACTGGTGACTGGGGCTGAGACACCACAGTGGCAGGGTCTTTGAGATTTTCTTTTTAAGTTCTCTCAGTATATTTTGATTTTTAAAAGCTTTGTCTTTCCAGAATTTTAAGCGTGTGTGTATAAAATGTGCTTTGATCCTCTTCCACCCCAGCCCCAGGATTTTCTCTCCCCTCTTCTCAGCTTCAACAAACGCCTTTTCCCCAAGAAGCCCCTGCCTACTTTTGTTTTTGTTTTGTGGTCCAGTGCATTTAGTTAAGCTTTTTTTTCTTTTTTTCTTTTTTGCACAAGCCTGGTTGGGGGCTATAAATCTGAGCAAGGAGAAGCTACCCATTCCTACACACTGAGGGATATGATCCTCCCACCCTCAGTTAGGATCTGTTAACTGCCTGTCACTCCTCAGAAAGGGAGGGCTCATGGTCCCCTCTCCCACCATAATGGAAGTCGGTGGTCTCGCTTTTGTGCAGCTCATGAGCGGAAGACGGGGTTCGGGGTTCCCTGTACTCCTCCCCATGTCAGGCTGTTGCAGAGAATGACAGAACCAATGCCATTCGTTTGAATAATGTTTATTGAGCACCAATCTTTACCAGACCTTTTTAAAAATATGCTAGGGGCCGGGCGGTGGTGGCGCACGCCTTTAATCCCAGCACTCGGGAGGCAGAGGCAGGCGGATCTCTGTGAGTTCGAGACCAGCCTGGTCTACAAGAGCTAGTTCCAGGACAGGCTCCAAAGCCACAGAGAAACCCTGTCTCGAAAAACCAAAAAAAAATATGCTAGGGTTCCAGGAATAAGCTAAACAAAGCTCCCGTGGGCGCTAATGCGCTGTTAGCATTCTCATAGTAAGGGCTGGTGATGAGGCTGTGTTGGTAGAAAGCTTGTCAGCATGCAGGAGGACCTGGGATCCTAGTACAACTCCATATAACTGGGTGTGGCAGGAGGATCAAGAGCTCAGTGTCTTCCTCAACTAGATACAGAGTTCTTCAACTAGATACCCAAGACCCTCTCTCAAAAAAAAATGGAAAAAATTATTGAATCTTCTTCCTATTCTGTTGCTTCTTATCCCACCTGGACACACTCTTCCCACACATCAGATACATGCACAGTTAAAGCTCCCCATGCCATGTGTGTGTGTGTCTTTCTGCCCTCACTGCTGTTTGAGGATGCTCTCACACAGCCCTGGGAGGCTCTGGTTGGGTTTCCATGACGGCAGTGTGGTGCAGACCTAGAAGGGTGTGCTTATCCCCTCTGCTGCTGCTTAACCATGGCAGAGTCTAGCAAACATTCCCATCCACATTTGTCCACAACCTTAGCACTGCCCCCTTCAGCTTGTCCACATCTGTCTATAATCTAAGCACTGTCTCCTGCCCATCCCCATCTGCACACAACCTTAGCACTGCCCCCTTCAGCTTGTTTGTCAAGCCAGAGGTTCCTCATGCCACCACCTCTCTCATCGGTCCCTTCTATTGATGTCATGAAGAACTGTTCTTCACACTTCTATGGAGACCAAACACCACAAATGTGCAAGTCTCTTTATGACATAGTGCGGGCTTGGCCTGGGACCTGCACACATTCTTACCTTTGGGTGACCTATGACACCCACCTAATGTCTTGCCAGCACTGGGTCTCTAGTTGGTATATGGCACTGACCAAAAAATGGTGACAAAAACATCTATACAGCCTGTGCAGGTAAGGGTCCCCCTACAAAAAAATTCAATCTACGCTTGGTAGAATCCACAGACGTAGGATGCATGAACATGAAAGGTCAGTTGTAATTTAAACTTGTAAATTTAAGCTCGCAAGAGCTGTCCCATGTCCTGCGACCCTGTTGGCACCTCGGAACATCTAGCTGTCAGCAAGTCCCTGCAATAAGGAACACACACAGGTGCGCATAGACTTGGACTTGTTTTTGTTTTCCTGAGATGCTGGTCTGTTTTCTAACCCCTACGTGCCTCAGTTTCCTCATCTGTAAGATGTATGCACCATTAGTATTTGCCATGGAGGGCTGTGGAAGAAGTGAGCAGGCTGGGAGCCTTGAAATGGTTCCTGACAGTCAGTAACTTTGTTGGAATTCTTGGTCAGCACCATTTTGATAAAAGAGGATCGTGTTCAATGCAGCCTTTCTTCATACCACATGTGCGTTCTTGTCAATAAGAATCCACCTATAACATTGAATATTTTACCTTCTTAAGTAATTTTTACATTTATTCATATAGTTTATCTGTGTCTGTTTATGTGTATGTTTGGAAGCCAGATTACAATCTGTACATATCTAGCCCCTCTTTCTGCTATGTGAGATCCCTGGGTTCAGGTCACTGGGATTGGCAGCAAGCACCGAACCATCTTGCTGGCTCTTGTCTTATCTTCTTAGAGCAGTTTTAAATTCTCAGAACAAGAGGAAGGCACAGACAGGTCCAGAGACTCCGCCTACCACCCATATTCTCCACCATCAACATGACATCACTGCTTTGAAAGTCCACACGTTCTGCCAGTTATCCCTTCCTCTAATCCCTGAGCAACCACAGATCTTACTGCTGCCATAGCTTCACCGTTTCCAGAATGCCCTATGGCTGGAATCATGAGGAGTACAGACACTTAGGCTTGCTTCTTTCACTTTATAATGAATGCTTAGGTTCTCCTGTGTCTCCTCATGGCTTGCCTTACTAGTCTACTCCTTTTCAGTATGGAATAATATCCCCTTGTCTATGTGTACCACAGTAGATTTATCCACTTGTCTGTTGAAAGGGATCTCAGTGGCTTCCATATTCTGGCCATTAAGACCAGAGCTGCTGTACATACCCACAGGCTAAAGTTTGTGTGGACCTCAGCTCCCTTGTGAAAATGCCCAAGAGCTTGACTGCTAAACTGCTTGACGCATGGATGTTTAATTTTGTAGGAAGCTGTCCCATCGTTGTCCTACGACAGTATCTTTCCACTAGTGATACATAAGAGTCTCTGCCACCCCACCTCCTCACTAGCTTTTGGTGGGGTCAGAGTCCTGGACTCTGGCCCTCTAACACATGTGGATTGTGTTATCGGATCAAAGGTCAGAGTTGCTTTGTATGTAGTTTATTTAAGCAGCCTTCATTTGGACCTAGGTGAATTTTCCTTCTGTTGCCATTATGAGTAGCACTGGTGAGAGTGACCCCATGGCAAGGCCTCTGTGCACGACTTTAAAAATAGTAAGCTGACTGCAAGAAAGGGAGCCGGTGATTTTAAGTTCAAATTAAGCTAATGGTGAAAGAACATCGCCTCTGGCTTCAGTCACCACATCACCTCAGACTGAATAGAGATTGTGTGTGTGTGTGTGAACAAAGTCCCAGAACTCTGCAATCCAGGGATGCTGCAGACCCCTCTCAGCAATGTCTGTCTATTGCAAAGAGAGAAGTGCAATTGCTAAGGAATAGAGCAAACTTATCTTTCAGATAAGGGTGTGTGCTTAGAACAAAATTAGGAGTTCTACTGGATTAGAAAGTGGCTTTAATAGGTTCTCCTCTGAAGCACACAGTGTGACTAGGCCAGGAGAGTGGGCAAAGCTTCCAGTCCCAGCTATAATTGTCCTTCTACCGAAGAGGTGGGAAACCCAATTACACAGCTGGTTTTTTACCACCAAGAAATGAGTGCTACTGTTGTACGTTGTGTGGTCTTTGGCCATTGTGATCACTATTGTGTTCATAGGCCTCACAGTGGAGTAACACTATTGGTTGTTCCCCTCTCTTAACGACTTGATTACTTGCAGTCGTATGATATTTAGTCCTCGGGCGGGGGAGGCTTTCCGTTAAGAGCTCAGGTCCTCAGAGCCCTTTGTCCCAAGTATACTTATATGTATTATATATAAGATAAAATATAAATAGATTTCTTATGACTTTTCCAAAAAAGCGCCTCTAGGAAGCGTGGGGCCCAAGAGCTCTTCAGTTCATTGGGGATGTCCTTGCATGTACTCTCGGCTCATCACCAGTCTCATTGGTCCGACAGAAGATGCTCTTAGGTTGCTAGGTCTATCCCCACCTAGAGAGTGTGGGGTTCATCCCTCACCTCACACCCCCACTCCACAGGGTCATTTTCTAAACATAACATATAATGTATGTTTAACATAAAACATAATAACATAAAAGTAAGGGAGACAGGTTGATTTTTTTTGGCATCCTAGTGTCTCACACCAGCCACCTGTCATGGTGTCACTCCTGCAAAGATTGAGGCCACCATTGGGACAGCCACAGTCTCTCAAGACATGTGCCACCCCAGTGCCACAGTGGGAATGGTTATGACCCACAGTCAAGAAGATATAGAGGCTGGGTCCTGCCTCCCTGAGCTTCCTCTCCTTTCTCTCCGCTCTCCCCAACCACTGTCCTTTACTGAACTTAGAACATGGAAGACCTTACATTACTAAAGCAGGCAGGGGAGATAGACAGATAGAAAATACCTAAATTCCACATATTGTTGCACATGTGGTCAGATCACAAAGGGCCAGTCTGTGTCACTGGGTTGTGGGTGACCCCAGGCTTTGGGGAGAATCTCTTGGAGGAAGTGACCCTTGTGCTGGAACCTGAAATATGAGCAGGAGTCCAGGAGGCAGCAGTGAGGGAAGGCCATCTGGCAGCTGGTCCAGCGTGTGTAAGGCCCTGAGGTGGGCCTCAGGTGAGGGGTCTGAGGTCTGGGCACTGGCGCCCCAGGAGAGAAGCAAGTGGAGGAAGAAGGAAGTGGCAGTCACTAAGGCCCCTTAGTTCAGTCAGCAAATCCAGAGGCGGATGCCAGGGTAAAGGTCAGAGCTGATCCAGTCTGAGATATGGGGGCAAATCTGGTCACCCTCGTTTGTATTTATGACACTTCCATTAAAGTTCTCAGCAACTAACCGTGTCTCTCACAATGCCAGGTGTTTCAGAAGATTGCGCATGTGAGAAAACAATTAGGCAAATCCAGAAAAAGGGTTTTCCTCAAAGGTCCACAGTGTGAGAAGCTGGAGAATCATTCTAGCAAGTGATTTATGAAGAGTCGGGGCAACCAAACAATAGCACGTGACCCTAGGGAGAAAGAGGCTGTGTGGGTTCCTAAGTTCAAGTAGACGGGTGTAAGTGAACTAATGTCTCAGGTGACCCAAGAGCAGCAAAGAAGAAGGGAGAGGGAAAGAGAAGGGGGAAGAGGATGGGGGAAAGAAGAAGAGAAGACAGGTGGAAAGGAAAGGAAAGAGGAAGGGAGGGGAAGGGAGAACCCATAGGTAAATGTTAACAACCAGTAACTGGCTGAAGGGTGTGTAGTTTATGAGCATCCACTGAACCCTTCTTGGGAATCTATAGGATTGAAATTTTTCATGATAAAAATCTGAGAAAGAAAAAAAAGCATAATATTTTCTATTTTCAATAAAAATCACTTATCATGTTATGATTGTGTGTTTTATTATTAGATATTTAATATATATCATGATAACCTTATACTAATTAAAGTTTTATAAATAATAAAAATCTAGTCAAATAACAGAAATAGCATTTTATGAGCCAACGTATTCAAAACAAGCCAGAAGCAACACGCTTCAGATCAGGCTTGATCTAGGACCAAAATAGGTGACCCATTTTCTCTCCTCTGTTTCTCGGCCCCACTCTTTCTGGTTCATGCTCTTCTCCTGGGCTTTAGATGCTTCTCAGGCCAACCAGTCAGAGGGAGGAGTCCATAAAGGAGGGCAAGCAGATGCTGGAAGGCCGCCCTGCACCGGGATGTGACCAAGAGGCCCACGGCCTTATTGTTTCTTTGGTGCTGCGGGAACTCTGGGTTGGGTGGCCTGTCTAAGGCTTTATGAGGGAAGGACAGCTCTGAGGGGATTTGAATCTGGGTTGGTTAAACTGGCTCTTTTAATAGAACCCCTTCTCTTATGATAGAGCTTCTAGAAGGGGGAGAAAAACAGGAAAAAGAATACTGACCTCCACCAGGCACCCTCAATGTTATATGTTCTCTCTCACCTGCAGAGGTCTAGCTCCCCCTCCACTCCTATTTCACCCCCTTTCCCTCCATGCCTTCCTGTAACATGGAAATGAAATGTTCCTGTAAGGCCCCCTCAAGACCCCCTCAGCCACCTGGCTACACTCCATCTGGGGTAACACCCAAAAGTCCCAGCGATACCTGAGCTTAGGCTAACCCTGTCCCATGCGGCAAACCAGAGCTGTCTGTAGCTGACACATCGTTAGAAGAAGAAAAGCCCAGTGATAGAATTGGCAGAGATATCCCTGTGTCCCAGACACTCCTATCCACAGTCTCATCTGGACCCTCACATGGTCCCCAGGAAATCCATTCCCATGTCAGCTTTTAGAGGAGGAGATTGGGGCTCTTGGAGGAGAAAGGACTCTGAGCTCACCCAGCGGCAGGTGGCTAGGACCACCCTCCCCCCATGCATACAACAGATAGCTGGGATCTCAAGTTATCTGTTCCTGAGCATCCTGAGGATCCAGGCATAAATCCCCAGGTTCTAAGAGCTGCAGTCAAAGGCGGCTCTGTTTGTCAGAGGAAGCCTAGGAACTCTGCTCCAGCCCAAGGACTTCTGTCAAGTGGGAGGATTGGTGCTAATAAAAACAAGTGTCGTTTTACAGTGCTCTCTGTAAATCTGTTAGTGGCCTTTAATAAAAATGTATGACCCTAATAATCTTGTTCCGCACACCCTGCTCAGATTACCACTCACCAGCCGGTCATCTGCTGGCCTTTGCAGCGCAGGGACAGCTGCCTGGGTCCTCGCCAGGGGTGGCTCCCAGGGATGTCAATGACCTGGTAATGATTAATCCAAACTACCTGCCGCTGAGGAGCTGGGCCTGTGACGCAGGCTGCTGGCTGGGGCTCCGAGCCACAAGCCCAGGGAACCATCAGTGTTTTCATATCCATACAGGCAGTGAGGGGAGCCGGACCCTGGCTGGGCCCTGGGCCAGAATCAGAGACTCCTGGGCCCACGGGTATGTCCACCATTGTCTCTGGGATGGAAACATGAGGCAAAGAGGCCAGGTGACCGGGACCTCTAAATCATGTCTGGCCCAGGTCTCCTGTGGGGAAAGGATGCTTCAGTTTTTATTTTACTCTTTGTGTGTGACGGGTGGGGGTTCACATGGGAACGTGAGAAGGTTAGGGAGCCGATCTTGGGTGTCATTCTTCAGGTACCATTCACCTTGTTTGTTTATTTTTTTTGTTTGGTTTGGCTTGTTTGTTTTTTGTTTTTTATTGTTTGTTTTTTGAGACACCATCTCTCACTGACCAGGATCTCACAAATAGTCTAGGGCTGGCTCCAAGATGGTCCTGTTTCCCCACCCCCACCCCAGCACTGGGATTACAGTGTGGGCCGTCATACCTGGCTTTTTCTTGGATTCCAGGGGATCCAATTCTAGTCTTCATGTCTGTATGGCAAGCATATATGGACTGAACCATCTGCCTAGCCAGAGTCTGGGATTTTGACTTTCCAAAATTTTGATTTTGGCATCTCAGACCATCACAGGCCCTAGCTCCTCTTCAGACGCACACTTGGCTGTTCGGCCACAGAGATGTTCGGCTGGGATGTGTCTGGTTACATATCACAGTGTAACCCAGGACCTTCAGCCCATGATACAGGCTGCCAGGCTCAGCCCTCTCACTGTTCCGACACTTGCTCTCTGTGGAAATGTCTAGTCACAGACTTGGGGAGTCCTCCAAGGCTACCAGAGTGTTTAGGTCCCGTTCGTTAAGCAGTTGAGTGTGCACATGGCCTGGCTTCCGGCCTCTTACCTGAGGACTTTGCAAGTCATCAAGACATCTACCCCCTTGTGGTGGAGGAAGCTGGAGTTCTGAGCCATAGGTGGTTCACACGAGAGACCTCTGACAGCCTAGTCCTTAAGCACAGAGTGAGCACCAGGCCAACATTCTCAGAGTCACATGGGGACTTCCTATCAGGGCAGCACTCGGCTTCTCCCTCAGGTGACCAGCTGATCTAAGGTTGCCCAGGCCAGGAAGGTGGCATGGTGTCGACTAGGGCTTTGGTGCTCAAACTGAAATAAATAGCAGATCTGAGCCTGCCCTTGGCTTTCGCAGGAACTCTACAGAATGGTAGGTTCCTGAAAATTTAAGAAGCTTCTACCTTGCCTACACTTCCTCACTGTGGAGTTTGGAAACTGAAGACTCTCGAGCACAGAGCAGGCCATCAGCTGAATGGAGCCTGTTTTCAGGATGCTGGCCCCTGCCTTCCTCCTCCACATTCCCATGTAACTTTCTGAGATACTCCATGGCTCCCAGAACAGGACCAACCCAGAATTCCTAGGTATCCCAAGCAGCTTGTTAACCTTACCTGTTGCCCAGAGAGGCCACTCTGCTCACACCAGAAATAACCCATCCAAGCCAGGCTCACCTACCTGGCACCATAGAGGGAGGGAACATTGAGGTCCTTTGATTGGTACCTCCCCATCTAATGCCAAAATCCCTTTAAGCACCCCCATATCCTGTTCCCCTCATCTCTGCTTGCATACCTGTAGTGACAGGGAGGTCACCACCACACATAACAAAGTAAATTGTTGGAAAACCTGGATTGCTTTGACATCCTTTTCCAATATTAGATTTAATTGTTTCTTGATACAACCTCTATACATCAGTCCTAATCATCCTCTGGAATATTTCAGTAGCCTCGGCCCTCTCCCATAAAGGTCACATATTGTTTTTAAATAATACAGATCAAATTTCCTTGTTGTATTTTTACTCTGTACTTTAGTTGAAACTATACTTACATCTTTCTGCCCCCACCCCCACCCCTCAGCCGCCCGTTGTCGTCTCAGTTATTATTTCTAGGGTGGCAGCCGCCTGTCAATGCCCCTATCACAAAAAGTCAACTCTCATACTTCAGTTGAGGTCTGAAGAGGGATGTGATCGTCCCTCACTGACTGCTCGGCCTCTTACAGCTTGACTTCCCCCCCCCCCCTCTGCATCATTGTTAGCTCACCTTCACCCATGGAGTATGCCTCTCTGATTCTGGTCTTTCTCACAGAAACTACTCCAGGCAAAACCCCCCACATCCCAGTTTATACGTAACTTCCCAAGACCAGATACCTGACTTTCATCAGTCCTGGAATTTAATTTGTCCTCTCTGACGGCCAGTGGAAGGATTCTGTTGATCACATTTTCACCTCCAGAGCCTTCTCACCCAGCCTGACTTCAGGGGTCCCCCTGGGATTTGCTGAGCACCTACTGTGTGTGAGTCAGGGTCAGAGTGGGGGCCAGTCTAGCCTGGTGTGTCTTGTCTCGGGGGTTGACAGCAGGCTGCGGAGTGAGAGCTCAGCTCTAGACACAGAGGTAAACAGAGACAAAGGCCAAGGGCTGAGATCCAGGGAGGCTGTGGATCACCCACTTAAGATTACCTCGGGGTTAATGAAGGGCACAGGCATGAGAGCCTCCATCTGTCTGATCCGAAGTCTGTAGGGCTTGCTTCTGAATGTAAAGTCAGAGACTAACTACGAGGGCAGAGCAGAGAGGTGAGTCCGGGCCTCAGGAAGTAGACTGGGCAGAGACAGGAGATAGGTAGGCCCTGCACCCTCAAAGGAAGGACTTCAGGGGTGGGCCAGGACCCAGAAACCATCACCAGCCTGTTCCTCTCCTGATTTGCTCAGGGTCATCTGTAGCCTGTCCTAGCTATACCCGCAAGAATACGGCCTGAGTCCCAAATGCCATTAGGGGCCTCAAAGTCAGTCCTCTTTTCAGATTTTTTTTTTAAAAAAAAAAAGCGGTTGGTGGCTCCAGATTCTGGGCTCTACATCGAAAAGAGACTGGAAAGCCAAGGAAAGACTAGAAGGAGGCACGGAGAGAGATTGGGATACATGGATACATGGAAAGGAGCCTCTGGGGAATGGGGTAGCAAGGGCAAAGACCCTGAAGCAGGGCCAGCCTGGAACTCAGAGGACAACTGCTTACCATGAGCATCATTTTCCTTATTAATCGGTATAGTTATTCCAAGCAGCATCCTAGAGTTCCAGTTTGGAAGCATGGGGCAGCCAGGGTATAGTCCAGGAGCTAATTCAACCAGGATCCAAACCCCAACATTGCAAGGTCACATGGCAACAAGAGGTCTACAAATAGGGGGTCTCCTACCCAACCCACCTTACCCCAAATATCTCAGGCCAACAATGTCTTTATAAAGAAACCAGGAAGTTCCTCGCCCTATGGACCTCTGTGCCCTGCCCGGGGGACTCATTCTCCCCACTGCAGATGGTGCTGAGCTCTGAGCTGTCTGGGAGTGTCAGACACAGTGTGTTGATGCAGCCCTGACCACTGCGTGGGTGGAGCATTCCCTTGGTGCAATACACTGGTGGGACCACTCTCAAGCCTCTGCTTATTACACTCAGAGAATGCAGCTTCAGGGACCCATCTGCCACCCTTCCCCCAGCGATGTCTAGCATCCTCCATAGCTTCCTGTGGCTCCTGAATTCAAGGTTCCCAGGCTGAAGGCCCTGTCTGGCACTCACCAGCTCCATGGCTGTGCCTCTCATTTCACATCTGCAAAATGGGGGCAATCTCTGACTCTGACCACAGTGAGTATTCTAGCTACATTTCCATCTGATGTGACTGAAGTGACAAGGAAGGAAGGAGTGACTTGGGGCTACTGTTTCCGAAGTCTTCTTCCACCATGGCAGGAGGGCAAGGTGGAGCAAAGCAGTCCCATCATGCCTGAGAGGATGGAGAGAGAGAGAGAGAGAGAGACCAGAAGTATCTGTGGGTACTATATCCCAGGACCCACCCCCAGAGACCCATTTCCTGTAGCTAGGTCCCACCTCCCTAAGTTTCCATGATGTTCCCAAATAGTGCTACCAATCAAGTGCTAAGCATTCAAACCACGAGCCTATGGGGACAATTCAAACTTAAACAATAACAGTAACAGTGTCTGGACCACCCGCACCAGACTGGTATTGGTAGGGACCACTTCCTAAGTAGTCCTGCCTAGTTACTTCATTTTCTAGAGGGGGAAACTGAGGCTCATAAGGGTAAAGGATCCATTCACCAACACACAGCTGAGAAACCCTGCTGCGTCTCCTGGGTCTCCTGGATTCTAAGCCTCTAGAAGCATGGAGAGGCCACCTAGACCTTTAACGGAGATTGAAGGAAGTCTCCTCATTGCCTAGTAAACCCACAATGTAAGATGCCCAAAAGCCCAGTTTGAAACTGGTTATGTGGTGGGAGCTTAAAACTCAGAGAGTAGTGTGTGCAAAACTGGGTTCTTCTGTAAGGAGGGGGGGCATCATGCCAACTATGGCTCCCTCCTGGAAAAAAATCTGTGTGTGTGTTTATGTCTCTCTGTGTGTGTGTGTGTGTGTGTGTATCTGTGTATGTATCTGTGGGTGTCTGTATATGCATCTGTGTGTGTGTGTCTGTGTATGTATCTGTGTGTGTGTCTCTCTGTGTGTATGTATATGTATCTGTGTGTGTGTGTGTGTGTGTGTGTATGTGTGTGTGTGTAGGGGAGTTCTTTCAGGCAATGGCATTGAACCTGTGTAAGGGGCAGGGCAGCAGACAGGGCCAGGAAGCTCGTCAGGAAGTGAAATAGAAGTCTACAGATGACATTGTGGTGCAGAGCAGGGAGCCTGTGACAGGCACCAGGGTTCACAGCCAAGAGTCCAGTGCAGACCTCAGGCTCTCCTCTCAGTGATGGTTGCAGTCCTCTGGCTGCTTCCCCCAGAGTCTATGCTTTTAGAACCAGCTTTGGGGGGATGCAGAGGGAGAGAGAGCATCCGAACCCCCACCTCCAAAGCCCTCAGTACCAGCTACAGTCCTCCTCCACATATGCAGGTTCTACGTCCACAGATCTAACCAAGCTCAGACAGGATAAAATTAAAACTGAAGAGGTCTGTACTGAACACGGATAGGCTTTTTCCTTTCTATTCTTGTAGTCCAACAACCTACAGATCCTTTACATAGTGTTGGGTAGAAATAAAGTACACGGGGGAGGGGTGCTTACCCTACACAAATACCATGCCGTCACTATGTGGGACAGCTGTAAAAGGCTTTGAAAATCCAGCACCCAAGGACCAAGGTGGGCATCCAGGACTGCCGTCCGCGTCCAGCAGGAAAACAGTACGCAACTGCCAACTAGAGTTTTAAGAACACAAAGCAAGTTTTTAAAGTTCTATGACTTTTGCTTTCTTTCTCCTTGAAATGGCATAGAGGGGACCTTTCAAACAGCACTTGGTAGTCACTTCCAGCCTCAAGAAACCTCTCTGAGTTTCTCTGACAGTGAATACAGAAGCCCAGCCTAGCAGTGGTCAGGGCATTGAGTGGGTGGGAACCAGATTTAGGGTCTCTCTTTTTGTTTTCCACTGCAAAAGGAGGTTTGAGGAGCAGGTGGAGGAGGTAGTGGATTGTGTTGTCAAATGATTGGATGGCAAGCCCAGGAGATATGCACCAGTGGCAGGGGTGGGGGTGGGCAGCAAGAATAGGGGACAAAGAAGGGGCTGAGAGTGAGGGCAGCTTGGGTGATGCGGTATGGGCAGAGGGAATGCCCAGACATCTCCGGGGTCCTGGTTCCATCATCTGCGTGCATGTGCATGCCACCTCCTGAAACATGGAAGAGGATCAGGAGGTTTGTAACAAGGAAGAGACCAACTCCTATGCCATACCACCTGAGGGTCCCTGCTAATTCCTCCTTCCTTGGGGAGCCAGTGCCTTCATGCACGTGTTTCCAACCATCTGATTGCCTCTCTGAGAACAAACTTATTAAAACCCAGCCCTGGGCTCGAGGCTCACGTGTGTTTTGCTGATCAGGATTAGTTCTTAAGTTCCAGCAAAGCTGCTGGGGCTGGCAGAGTTTAACCCACCAGCGAGCTGAGTCCCATGATCAAGGAGTCTAGAGACGGAGGTGCTGGGGAATGCCTGGTGTTGTTGGGACAGCTGAGTCTGGCCTCTGTGGCTAGCTCAGTGTCCCAGACTTGGCCAGAAATGTGGGGGGTGTATCTCTATGGGGACTTCAGAGATCCTATGTTGTGGATAATATGTGCCCCCCCACCACAGGAAAGGTGATGTGGTCTAATGGGGAAAATTGGGCAAAGCCATGCTGGGCTTGAATCTAGTTGCTCCACCCCCTGGCCTCGTGCTCAGCTTCCCATCTATGAGATGTGCAGGGCAAAGGTTCACAGACCTGGTGTGAGATACTGTGGGTCTCCCCAAATTCATGGGCTTTGGGGTGAATTGGCAGCACCCCAAAACAAATAGAGGCTTTCCCTCTTTTGGCCATGGCCTTCTATAGTCAGCATAAGAAACACGCCAAGATGGAGGCAGCTCTTCTCTCCACCGCTGTGCAGAGCTCGTATTGCGGGTGGTTCCCTGGAGGCTCCATGAGCCCCTACAGGGATGCCCACCCCAGAGGAGCCCTAAGCTGTGGTCGGCAATTCTGAAAAGGGCTTTGTCCCTCCCTTTGGCTGATCTACCCAGGCAGAGCTCCCACAGGGGCCACACACAGCCCACTAGGCCTGGGGGAACTGTAGAGAATGATCTCTCCATTTCTAGTCATTCTCTGGGGCCCCACTGACCTGAGCTGAGCCTTGTACCCAGAGTGGCTAGTCTCATAACCGTGGCTCTGACCTAAATGTCAGGAACAGCTTAAGTTATTTCTGCTGTCATTTCCTCTTCTACTTTACGAAAAAAAATTTAAATATTGTTCCATGCCCACCCAGCCCAGGTGGTCTGGCCCGGCTGGCTCTGCCCGCCTCTGTCCTGTTCCCTTCACTTCCTCTAACCACCTAGAACAGAAGCTCGTCCCTGCCCCAGGACCATTGCAGTCACTGTGGCTCCTCCACATCCTCACAGTGCGGGCGTCTTGTCTTTGGGATCTCAGTTGATAGTGTGTGTCCGAGAAGTCACACCAGGACATGGTGCTGATAGCATGTGTTCTAGAAGTCTCACTACAACATGATACTGATAGATTGTCCCTTTTAAACTCTTGCGACAACTCCAGTCACACATATTCCTTGTTCCCTTGTCCTCATGATGTGAGTGATCTGGGGGTAAGAAACTTGTCCCGCTCCCCTCCGTCCCAGGTGCTTTTGGCAGTGCCTGGTGACAGAACATGCTTGTGAAAATGACTGCCCTTGACTGGTGCAGGTGTGGAGGAATCACAGACTGGATAGGAGCTAGGTGGCAAGAGGCCTTGAATGCCAAGACATGGCATCTGGACCTCAACCTTTGAGTAAAGCAGGAAGCTAATGGGTAAGGTCATCACGTCAGCTGGTTGCAAGGAAGGGGGGAGAGAACAAGTGTGACAGGGTGCTCTGCATGGCAAAGGCCGTATGAGTGGGCTCTCCTTCCTAAATGAGGCGCCATGCCATGTCTCCCTCGCTGCTCCTGACCTTAAGTGATGTATGTAAGGGTGACATGAACCCAGCCTTGGATCATTCTGGAAGTTCTCTCCCCGTGAACTATGCTCCTTCTGTCTGACTGTGTAACAGCACCTAGAATGTGAACCACAGCAGTCTCTGGGGCCACATTCCTCTGTATTCATGACTTTGTCAGGCCCTTTCCAAGGTGTGGATATGTAGATTCCCTGGCTCAGCCTCAGGTCTCCAGGGAATGGCAGAGTCTGCTTTTTAAACAATAAAATGTTGTTAAGCCAGTTTCCCAGGGGATGCTAAGATGCCATGGGGACTATGGAACCCTGCTGCAAGATTCCTGGCACCCATTTACCACTTTCCTTCTAGAAACTTCTGCCCCAGATGGCATAAGATAAATACACACAGTAGGAAGCAGAGTCCATGGAATCTCCCCTAAGCTTCTGTCCTCTTGGGAATATCTTCCCTGTTCTCACCCTAGTAGCATCCTGCTGGGACCCTCTATTAGGACCTGCCTCCCACAAGCAGCTTTCTGACCATCTCTCCCCTGTGGGATTTGTTCCGTGTCTTCTGAAGCCTTGTGTTATTCTGCAAGATCCTCAAATGGCATTGTCACCTCCGCCAAGTCACTCAGTCATTGAGCAAATATTTACCAAGGACTTTGTATTAGTTACTTCTATGTCACTATAAGAAAATACTCTAACAAAAGCAGCTTACAAGAGAACGGGTTTGTTGTGGCCCACAGCTCAAGGATACGGTTCGTAGTGGCGGGAAAAGTTACAGCAGCAGGAGCAGATGGTCACTCTATGTCCAGAGTCTAGAAGCAGAGAGAGATGAATGCCTGGGCTCATCTCACTTTCTCTTCTTCACACAGTCCAGGACCCCAGCCCAGGGGATGTTGCACCCACAGTGGGCAGGTCTTCCCATCTCAACCTAATCAAGACCATCCGCTATGGGCATACTCAGAGACCTACCTAGCAGGCAATTCTTTCAGACCTCAAGTTGACAATTAAGATGAACAATCACACCTCCTATAAATGCGGTTCTAATTAGATACTGAGTTATCAGACAGATAGCACACGGACCCAGAGATAACACAGTGACGGAGAGAGACTGACAGACACCAGCATCAAAAACTCCTGGAGGGACCTTGGCATCTGGTTGCTAGGATCTAAATCCTAGTTCTACTCTCAATGTTTGTGTGACCTTAGGTAGGCTGCTTCTCACCTCTCTGTCTGTGCCTCAGTAATTCCTTTTGTAAACTGCAGGATGCTACTAATGCTGGTGCCGAAGGTTGGTGTGAGAGATGAAGGCAATGTATATAGCTCATTCCGGGCTCCAATGTAGAGATTTTCAGTATGGCAGGGTTGATGCGGTGTGGTGAAGCCTTAGGAGAGGAAAGGCTCCTGTTCCCCCAAAGTGGCCAGGAGGAACCCCCCCCCCGAGGGTAAGGCAAGTGTCACAAATAGATGCTCCAGCCAAGAAAATACCCCTTGTACAGAGAAGGGGTAGGAAGGGTGGGTGTGCTAGGCAGCACAAACAGCCTAGGCACAGGAAGGAAGTAATGCTATCAGGGTACACCGAGAAGACAGAGGGCAAAGACTACAGGAAGTCTGGGTGCGTGCAGCCTTTGTTTCCTCCATGGCTGCCCTTGTGGGAACAGAGGACCAAATAGAAAGCACACATCTAAGCTGAGCTGGGGGCATCTAGGGTTCTTACAGATGCTGCTAGGTACTTAACCTAGTTCCAGAGGTCCTGCCCCTGGCAAAACATTCTGGGAACTTCTTTGGGAACAGCCTGGAGGGCAACTGAATCAGCCACATGGGGGTAAGGAGAGGTGACTAACCACATACTAGCTCTGTCTGGTTCCCAGCGCCAATGGCCAGGCTGAGACATCCTCCTTCCCCTTCTGGCCCTGTCTCTATCACATGTGGTGATACTTCCACCTCAGCTGGTAAAGACCAGGCCTTGCACATTTCAGACAGAATGTCCCCCGCAGGGGTGACAGGGGTTCCCATCCCTGTGACAGAAACTGCCTCCTGACCTTAGCACATGCCCACTAGGTGGGTACCAGCAGTGACCTGCCTGGGTAGCGGGTTACACACCCAGGGAGGACTCATAACTGGTTTGTTGCATTGGGTTGCTGGGTTGAGAAATGCTGGATGGGGAAATTTCCTTGAAAAACTACAAAATAACATCCCTGTAAAGTTTTTTTGACTTTGATTTTCATTAATTGTGGTAAAATACAAAGAACATAAAATGTATCATCTTAACCTTTTTAGGCGTTCAGTTAAGGCATGGAACATATGCATACTGTGTAGATGTCATATCTAAAACACCAAAGCTCAGTCACCATCAGATCCCCTGGCATCTGCCATTTACCTTCTGCCACTGTGGAACTGACTCCTATTGGGACCCCACAGAACTGGGATCCTACAGTGTTTCACCCTCATGACTTTGCCTCATAACCTCATGGTTCATCTATGTAGTCGTGTGTGTCAAAAACTTCCTTTATACGACTGAATAATATTCCATTATATAGATGGACCACATTGTGGGATTTTTCATATGTAAAAACAAAGTTGTTTCTGACTTTGGGCCATTATGAATAACACTTCTGTGAGAAGGTGTGGCATATGCCTGAAACCCAGCATTGGAAAGGATGAGACAGGAGAATCCCAAGTTTGAGAACAAGTTCGGACTAAAATAAAATTTAAAAGGCTTTCACCTTTTATCTCTTGGAATGCCAGCTGTCTGTCCTTTGGGTGTATATTCTAGTGGTCAGGTGAGAATTGCATAGATTTCCCAGAACTGTCTGCTGTCTCCCACAGTGACTGTGTTAGAGACACTGCCTCTCCTGCAGCAGTGTGCATGGTAGTATAGAAGCCACTTAAAGTTACAAAGTTAAACCTGTAGTCTGGTTTGCGGTAGCCAGGTCTACTCTGAGAGTGGAAACTATCTTTCCTTGTAGCCACGCCCAGCTTGGCTTCTGAGGGGGCCTAGGCCCTGTGCTGTTTTCCTGCTGCGGGGAGGGGTGAGCAGTGGGTGTCATTGGAGGTAACAGCATCTCTCCTGGGGAGGAGCACAGCTCAGACCCTTTGCCAAGGCTCAAAGTCTCCCTCTGTGCAGAATGAGATATTTGGTCCACTGAGCCTGGCTCTCTTCAGCCAGACCCTCGCTGGGGACAACAGTAGACCCACTTGTCTTCATTCGACAAGAAGAATGTCCCCTTATGTGAGCCATCACACTCACTTTTCAAGCCTCAGGATGCCCGAAAGACCAGAAGGACCCTGTTTGGGGTGAAGAGTCCCACTGAACAGGATAGTATGGAGTTATCTGAGGGGTTGTGCCAATGATGAATCTGGGGCTCAGAGAAAAGTGAAGGTCAGATGGGGGAGACGTGTTCATCACCCATGACAGTGGACAAAGACCTTGAGACTACAGCTTGGATGGAAGTCTCAGGAGAGGCCAGGCCCCATCACCCACTGCTCGGATGCTGGTGGAGAAAGGCCAGGCTGTTACAGTGCTTGTGTTAGTCCGTGGTTTTGTCTCTATGTCGAGAGAACCAACCTAACAGAAGAAAGGCTCACTCTGGCTCACAGGTCCAGAGGTTACAGCCTGAAGTGACCCGGATCCCTGCTTCCAGGCCTAAGGTGAAGCGTCATGGTGGGAGTGCCTGGTAGAGCAGAGTGGCTCACCTCACCTCTAGGCAGTTGGAATGCAGAGACATTAGAGACAGATAATTAATTAAGCAATGTATGTTTTAGACTGCAGGGTGGTAAGTTCTACGGAGATGAGCAAGGCATGTCGGAGGCGGATTGGGGATGATAGAGGACAGGGCTAAGAAGACAGAGGAGAGTGTGCAAAGGTCCTGTGGCAGGAATATGTTAGCCAGCAGATCCAGTAACGAAGCTGCCATTTAGAGGGGAGGGGAGGCCTCCCCAAGGAGGTGACTTTTGAGCAAAGTCTGGAAAGCTGGAAGTCAACCAGCATGGTGAGCAGTTTCAAAGGCAATAGGGAGTCAGTGGAGGGCTGTGGAGCCAGGAGTCCCATGGCAGGGTTGGGTTCAAGTGGTAAGGCCAATGGTGCTGTGACCCAGGATGGGTGGCGGGCGAGGTAAAGGAGCCCAGGACTAGATCCTGGGTTCCTTTCTAATGTGGGCTGTATGTGGGGGCAGAGTTTACATGACCCAAGGTGCAGAGATTGAGAACTAAAGAAGAGCAGGGCATAAGCCTGGCAATAATCAGCCCCCAATATGTATCAGGAAGCTGTGGGGAGATGTCGAGCATGCAGGTGCAGGCAGTTGTCCAGCCCAGACATGCAACTTAGAGAGTTACCCTCGTAAAGAAAGTATTTATGTCTAGAGATGGGGCAAGGATGCCCTGGGGGTGAGAAAAGATTGAAAAGAAGACTCAGAACCCTGCAATGTTCTCTCTGTCCCCACCCCTCTGTGTGTATGTGTGTTCCTTCTTTCTCTCTGTCCCTTCTCTCTCTCTTTCTGCTTCTCTCTTTCATTTTGATTTACTTCTGTTTTTACTAACGTATGTTAATTATACATAATAATGGATTTCATTATGACACTTAAATTTTTTTATTTCATTTATTTATTCATTTATTCATTTATTTTATGTCTCAGGGCATTCGGACTGTGTGTTTATAGACACAGTGTGTTTACTGTGTGCAGTGCCCATGGAGGCCAGAAGAGAGAGTCAGATACCTGAGATTGGAGTTATATTCTTCCCTGTCCTCTGCCCTTCATTCCTTCTGTCCCTCTTCTGTGTTGTTCCCTGAGCCTTGGAGGACATGATGCAGATGTCCTTCTCATGGTCAAGAACTCAACAGCCACTTATTCTTATATGACCAGTTTTGAGTCTCTGTAGTTACCACTCCTGCTGCAAAACAAAGCCTCTCTGACCCAAGCTGACAGCAGCACTAACCTATTGCCATAAATGCAGCTCACTGTGCAGCAGTCTGGGGCACATCATGTCCATTAGGAAAAAACAAAAACGAAAACAAAACAGCAGTGTCTTCCCCTCTCCGGGTGATTATCTCCTCAGCCTCCAGCTTTTGACCAGATTCACAGTACGAAACGTTACTCCCCTCCATAGAAGGGATCTCAAGTCCTATCAGAAAACAGCTGGTTACTCTCATGCCAGTCATGCCAGTCTTGTACCGGTGGGGGCATCTTGCTTGCCCAGGTGATCATACTGCACACAGGCTTTTCAGTTAAGGAAGCCTGTTGTCTTGAGGAAGCCTGTTGAAGCAATTCTCTGCCAGCAGCCTGTGTAACACCTTCCAGGACTATGAAGGTTAGCCAGCAGGGTCATTTTGTTGCCCTTGCCACCAAGTACCCCTTAGTGTTTCTCATCCTGGCCACCCATAACTCCTGAGTTCACTCCTTGCCAACTAGGCCACAAGAGAAAAGTTAACATTTATTTCTTAATTCAAGTTCTAGATTCTCAGGGAAGGAATCTGATTGGTCTGTTAGTCAAAACACCACAGCCAAGGCAGCTTATGAAAGAAAGCATTTTATTTAAGGCTTATGGTTTCAAAGGACCGGAATCCATGACCATCATGGCAGGGAGTATGGCAAGAGGAAGGCAGATGTGGTGCTGGATCAGCAGCTGAGACACGACCTCACATCTGGAGATCTGACCATGAGACAGATAGAGTCCACTAGGAATGGTGCAAGTCTTTCGAAACCTTCAAGTCCACCCACCAGTGACACACCTCCTCCAAAAAGGCCACACCTCCTAATCCTTCCCAGACACTTCCACCAGTTGGGAACCAAGTATTCAAATAAATTAGCCTATGGCAGCCATTCTCATTCAAACCACCACAGTCTAGTTTGGGTCAGATGCTTACCCCTGAACCAGCCAACTTTTTCCAAGTTGGGATCATGCTGTTTGCATGATGGCTCCTCAGCGGTTATGTGGACCTAGTGATGCATTGCATTGCATCACTAGCAAGGATATATCTGACAAGGGTATATATAGGACTGTATCTGCAAACTGAGTTAAAATAAATCTTTCTTTCTTGAGTTTCTTTTGTTGGAGTGTTTAATCACAGCAACAGGGAAAGGTAGGGCGGTTGGACTGGCCAGCAAGACATAGACCATGAAATGCCCTATGACAGTGCCTGCCACATACACCAACAGCCCTTCCTCAATTGGTCTAGATTTGCAGGAAGAAGTACCAGGACACCCTTATTTACCCAGATACCAGACTGGTCTCTGAAACACTGCTGAGCTGGCAGGTCCCAATGCTGATATCCTTGCTAGCCAGGCTGCTTTCCATTCTCTCCTTGCAATATGCATTTCCAGATGCTCCCAAATGCATTTTTCCCTGTTCCCTACCCCCATGTTTCTGTGCACACATCTTTCAGGATGCATCACATAGCCAAGTCGGAGCATCCTCAAACAGGAGATGCAAGACCTTGCCATCTGTCCTTCATCCTAGCACCTGGACAGAGGCAGCCCACCCTCCCTTCGATGGTCAGCTTCCCTTCCCCTTTTTGTCCCCTAGAGTCCTATTTTTTCACCTGCCCACCTTCTATTCAATTCCAATGACTACCTGTCATCTCGTCTCAGAATACAGGAAAAGATGTCACCTTCACTGCCCCTGGCCCATCCTTGCCTTCCCATCTGGCCACTCCACAGGGGGCTTCTACAACCATGCCGGCCCCTTGCCCATCCTCTGAAATGTTATCTGAGCCTATGTCTCCTCTGGGGACAGCCTGGTGCCCTCTTCACTTCCATCCTCCCTGCTGCCTCAGAGCTGCTGATGTGACATGACAGGGGAAGGTGACAGTACCGTCCATCCACCCTTTGCTTTCTGGCCTCTGAGCCTCAACCTGTGAAAATGGCAAGTTTTGAACGCAGATGCTCAGAGGATAAAGAGAGACACTGTGAGAAATCAGAGCTCCTGTTTGCCACCCCACCTGCCAGCCTCACACTTCTGTGTCCCCTCTACGCTTGCCTGCTGATGGCCCTGAGGACACCTGAGTCTATTTCCCCCGTTGCCAGGCCCACCCCCTGTCTGCCTGGGGAAGCCTTTCTTCATATCCTGCATCCTTGCTCTCAGAAATTTAGGTACCACTCTTCCCTTGGGCCAGATATATTCCACATCCTTTCCCTTCCTGCATCCTTGCTCTCAGAATGCTCCTTCCACACCCAGACCCCCACGCTTTCCTGCATCATGGTGTGGAATCATTCTCCTTTGTAGTTAGTGCTTCCATCACCTGGCAATTGAGCACATCCTGCCGTGCCTCTGATGTTGTGCGTGAGGGTGCTTCGTGCCTGGTGCTATTGTGCAAGGTGCATGTTGTCTCGCCGCCCATTAGTTCAGGAGAAGGAGTAGGCAGGGTGCCCCATTGGCCCTGAGCAGAGCTCTGCACACATGAGAAGCTTGAACCTGGAGTGATGATGGATGGGGTGGCTCTTGCTTTTCCTCCAGCTCATCCTTTATTATGCTGTCAGGAAACCTTTCTTCAGATTGTTCTTATTATCTTACTCATCTGGTCCCTTCGATTTAGTCAAGGAGGTGCACCGAGTCCACCAGGTGGGTGGTGCCTTGGGGATGCAGAGGGACCCACACTCACACAGGGTCCTGCATGCTCAGGAAATGATCAGACATTTGGCATGCCTGGGATGAGTGATGGAATCTCAGAGCTGACAAACATGACAGGGCACTGAGGAGGTGGGGTGCCCTGCAGCTCAAAGTGTGGAGGCTGACCTCGAATGATGAAAAGACTTCAATTGAGTCTCCGGGGTGATGGATTTGGGTTAAAATGATAAGACACAAAGAGGTTTCAGGTGGGGAGCATTTAAAGAGCAAAGCAATTTGGATGCCAGGACTGTTGTAATCTCCTGTCTTCTCCGATAGCTCCAGGACAGAGGGAAACGTTCAAAGCCACCCTGATCTACAGAAACCTATTGATTTCAACTGGGTTGTCATTATCCTTAAGTAGGCAATTTGCCCAGGTCCTGAGTGTAAACTCTCTCAGATACCAGCCCCTCTGCTCGCTTCCTGTCACTGAAACCAGAGAGAAAAGGGATGTAATTCTGTGTTGTCTGTAGAAAGGCCATCCGCTGAGAATCCTAGTCACCCATGAAAAATGTATGGTTTGTATATTTCTTGTATTTTATTTATATGTGTGTGTGTGTGTCTGTGTGTGTGTCTGTGGGAGAGAGAGAGAGAGAGAGAGAGAGAGAGAGAGAGAGAGAGAGAGAGAGAGAGAGAGAGAGAGAGAGAACATGTAAGTAAAGGTCAGGGACAATTGGTGGGAATCAGTCTTCTCTTTTCTCATGTGGGTCCTGGGAATTGAACTTAGTTCTTCAGGCTTGGTGGCACGATCCTTTACCCACTGAGCCATCTTGACAACCCAAGAGGATATTTGAATGGAAACCATGACTGTTCTCCGCATAAGCAGACTCCCCTCTCCCCACAACTCCCTAAGCATTGTCGCTATTTATAAGACATTTATATCGTATGTGCAAATTATGAACGATCCTTCCACTTGTAAATATCGTAATACAATCAGAGATTATTTAAAATACATGACAGGGGCTCAGGAGATGGATCAGTGGGATCAGTGGGTAAAGGGCTTGCTGCACATGGGACACCTCATTTTGAATCTCCAGTCACCCCATAAAAAGCCAGGTATGCATCCATAATCCCAGAAATTGGGAGGAGAAGACAGAACAATCTTTAGGACTTGCTGTTCAGAGAGCATAGCCAAGTCACTGAGGGCCAGGTTCATGGAAAGACCCCAATCTCAAAAAATAGTGTGGAGAGCAATAAAAGAAGATACCCAATATTGACCTCTATCCTCCATGTGCCTGTGTATACACGTCCATGTGTGCCTACACATATGAATGCACAAATGAACATGTACACTCTAATAATAACAACAATAGTGTCCTGAACAGGCTTGTGTAGGCTCTGTTGAAGAACTGCACAGTTTTGTGTAAAGGACTTCAGCATCCTCAGGTTTGAGAGCATCAGGAGATCATGGCAACAGTCTCCCATGAGTACTGAGTGACTCTGGTATCTTCTGACAACTGAACAGAGTTCTGTGTTTCTTATGGCTGCGGCAGGGCTTCCCATCAAGAGTCACATGAGCTATGCTGTGAGTACCATGATGCCACACACAGCAGCAAGGAGAAGCTCCAGCCCACCACACTCATCTCAGGCTGCATTTCTATCACACAAGGAGCTTGGGAATGTTCAAGAACAAAAGGGCTCTTGCCCGTGGCTGGAGCCAGCCAAAGGAGAAGAAACAGGGAGCATGACAGCAGGACTCCTTTCTTGTGCGTTCCTTGATAAAGCCAGATAGCTGAAGCTGCCAAGTTCTGTTTACCTTCTGTTTCCGATGGTTCCTTTCTTGCTTAAGTTTTCCTTTAACTCTTTTTCACAAACTGGAAGCTTAGCTGCGTGGGGTCTTGCCCTGCGGTCACCACTCCCTTTATCCATTTAGCATCAGGCTTTTCTTTAAACTTTTTGTCTCCTTGAATCCTTGAACATAGGACTTGACTTCAATAAAACATTTCCTAGTGTTTCTTTTCTAATCAAACTGTACATTTTGACTTTTCCTTGCTTAGCTTGCTCCTTTTCATTATTGATCTGCATAAGAGTGCTCATTAAGAACTATGGGGCAGAGTCAAGACTGGGTTGTCTTGAAATTTCTCCTGCCAATGACATTACTCCAAAATGCTTAATTTAGCCTCTAGAAAACTTTTAGGGCAAGGGCAAAAAACAGACACATTCTTTGCCGAAATATCATAAGAATGTTCTCTAGGGCTCTTGCTAACATTTATCCCCCACCCTGAAACCTCATGAGCTGGCCCCACATTGTTCTCAGCACCTCTGTCCTCCTTGTTCCTACTTGGAAGGTTCATTAGATGCTGCCTAAAGTGCCCACTGCTTTCCTAACCCAAAGTCCAAGTTCTGCCAACACTCAGCATAGTCAGGCCTGGCACAGCAATACCCCACTCCTGGTACCAACTTCTTAGTCACTTTTCTATTGCTATGAAAAGACACCGTGACCAAGGCAACTCTTGTAGAAGAAAACGTTTAATTGGGGCTGGCTTACAGTTTCAGGGACTTAGTTCATTATCATCATGGTGGGTAGCATGGCAGCAGGCATGGCAGACTTGTGCTGGAGAAGTAGTTAAGAGTTATATCCAGAGAGGCAGGGGCGGGAGGGGGGGGACTGGGTCTGGTGTGAGCTTTTGAAACTTCAAGGCTTTTGAAACCACCAGTAATTCACTTCCTCCAACAAGGCCACACTTCCTAATCCTTCTAATCCTTAGTGAACTAAATAGTTTAAACATTCAAAAGAGAGGCCTATGGGGACCATTCTTATTCAAACTACCACACCTGAATGTGCTGTTTTGTCTAATTTGGATAGCCAACTTTCTCTAGGATTCCCTGTCTCTTCTTCTAAGTGGTGGGGCTACAGTCTATTCTCTGTGCCTACCTTGATTTTACATGGATTAGAGAGACACAAATATGGTGCTCATGTGTGTACAGCAAGCACTTTGGACTGTCTCCTTGGCCCTGTTATGTGTGTTTTATGCTCTTTTGCTTTTCAGACATTTGACAAGTTTATATTTTTTTAAATTAATCATCTCTTTTCTCATTGCACATTGACTATCCTTAGTGCTGACAGTGTTCTTTGCTGTGATACCTTCTTGTAGCCACCACAGCATTTGCCTATGTGACATAGTGTATCTTTTTCTGCCATTCTTATATCAATCTATATATCTTTTTATATTTGAAATACATTTTTGTACAACACAGATGTACCCTGTACATCTATGTTTCTTTGTATTTTAAATAATTTCTTATATAATATGTTACCTTGATTACTAACCCAATCTGATGGTCTTTGCCTTTTAATTGGAGCTTAAATTAATTACATTTATCGCAATCACTGGTATAATTATCTTTAAATTCCTCTCTAACTCTATCTAGATTTGTCAGATTTCACTATTTTGTGTCACTATCCTTTCCATTTTCCTCCTTTTCTGCTGGCCTTTGAATTAATTAAATATATTTTATTAGGATTTATTTATTTATACATACACATATGTGTGTGTGTGTGTGTATGTGTGTATACACATGGAGGCTAGAATGTCTTCTAGGATGGTTTTCCCCTTTGTATACTGAGACAGTGTTTTTCATTGAACCCAAAGCTCATTGGTTTAGATAATGTTTCCCTGATTTTGCCTCCTGAGTTCTGGAATTACAGGCAGGCCACCACACACACCTGGACTTTCCATGGGTGCCTAGGTTCCAAACTCAGGTCCCACACTTGAACAGTAAATGCTTTACCTCAGTACTATTTCCCCAGAACCCTCAGATAAATATTAAAATTTATTTTCATTTTGTGTGTATGGTTTCCTACTTGTATGCATATGCCTATGTGCAAATATGATCATAGAGTCCAGGAGGGGGTTCAGATTCCCTGGAACTGGGGTTACAGAAGTTTGTGACCTCACTGGGAGCTGAACCTGGGTCCTCCGCAAGGCAACACCATTGCTCTTAACTGCTGAACCATCTCTCCAGCCCAGATGTTTTTCTTTAATTGAAAGTATGTTTTTTTCATACAATAAATTCTGATTATAGTTTCCCCTCCCATTTTAGCCAGTATTCTATTGCTGTGAAGAGACACCATCACTACAGCAACTATTATCAAAGAAAGCTTTTAATTGGGACTGACTTAGAGTTTTAGAGGTTTAGTACATTCTCATCATGGTAGGGAGCACAGCAGCAAGTAGGCAGACATGGTGCTGAGGCAATAGCTGAGAATTCCACATCTGGATTCACAGGCAGTGGGAAGAGAGAAATACTGGGGCCAGCTTGGGGTTTTGAACCCTTAAAGCCCACTCACACTGACTTGACACACTTTCTCCAACAAGGCCACACCTCCTAATCCTCTTAAATAGTGTCACTCCCTGTTGACTAAACTATGGAGGCCATTCTTACTCAAACCACCATACCACCCCCACATACCTCCCACTTTCTTCCCGCCTCCCCTGTCATCCAGATCCACGTTCTTCTGTCTCTCATTAGAAAACCAGGCATATAAGGAATAGTAATGATAAAATGCAGCGGGATAAGTCAGAAACAACCAATACTTGGAATATGACGAAACAACCAAACAAGAAAAAGAAGCAAAGAAAAAGCAAATGCATACAGATGCAGATATATACACACATTTGCACACACAGGAATTCCATAAAAACCCAAACCTGGGAGCCATAATATATACACAAAGGATCTGTAAGGTTAAAACAAAATCCCGGCTTAACATTCTGAGACAATTTGCATTCTTATAAATATTCTTGTGCTTAGTCTGGGTCATCATCAAGCTGCTTAGAAGCCATGGGCTCCATGTATGCCGCACTTCTGACATTTGTTAGGTTGACCAAGGAAGTCCTTAGCTGAGCACTGACTGTGCCCCACTGTGGAGCTAAGACTCATGCCTGGTACAACCAGCCCTCTTAGCCAAGCAATCTGCCTCTATGGATCCACCAGCCACAGACTGGTTTTTCTCGTTGCATCTTTGTTGAACTTGTACTGTGTGTGTTACTATTCTATAAATGATAGACTAAGTAATTTACACAGCATTTACACTGTTTTACTGTATCATTCTACTTCCCATTGCTATAATAAAACGTCCTAGGTGAACAATTTAATGGTGGAAAGGTTTATTTTGGTCAGATAGCTCCACTGCTTTCAGGCCTGTGGTGAAGTGGGAACTTCATAATGGAAGGTATCAATGAGGACAATAGCTGATCACCTATTGGCAGCCAGAAAACAGAAAGAGCATTTAGGGGTACACTAGCTCTACTCCCCTTCAAAGGCACACCCTCATGGCCTCTTCCCCCAGATCCCACTTCCCAATGGCCCATCAGTTACGAGTTCAGCAATGAATTAGCCCACTGATGAAGTTAATACCCTAGATTTAAATTGTGCCACCAGCTGGGAATCAAACCTTCACTACATGAGCCTTTGGTGGGGGACACTGACTATCTAAACCACAGCATTCCATTCCTGGCCCCAGAGGTTCCTGGTCACCTAATACAAAGTGCATTTAGTGCCCCCACAGATACCTAAAATCCAACAGTTCCAGAGTTTCCTAGAAGCCTAAGTCTACATGTCCTCTGAGACTCATTGTTGACTCTCAGTGGCGAGCCTCTATAATAGTCAAAAATAAGTTAAAGGGAATGGAGAGATGATCCAACACTAAAGAGCAAATACTGCTCTCTGTTTTTTAACTTTAAAAATTTTTTTGAGACAGAGCCTCCCTGTGTAGCCCTGACTGTCTAAAACTCTCTTTGTAGACCAGGCTGGCCTCAGACTCAGAGGCCCACCTGTGTATGCCTCCCAAATGTTGGAATTAAAAGTGCATATGACAATGCTCAGCTTGACTGCTCTTATAAGAGGAGCTGGGTTTGGTTTCTGTCCCCCACATCCACCATCTAAATCCAGTTTCAAGGAATCCAATACTTCTACAGGCACGCACATGGTGCATTACACATGCAGAAAAAAATACTCATACACAGAAAATAAAATAAATAAACCTTTAAAGAATTTTTAAACATAAATTACATACTTCCAAGATATGGTGCATAGAATATTTCTATTCTAGAAGAGAGGACTAAGACCAAACCAAAGCAAGACTGAAACCCAACAAGACTAACATTAAATCCCATAGCTCCTTGTATGGTCTCAGTGACTCATGTTGGTGAGGCATAAGCCCCAAAGGCTTGAAAATCCCCTCCTCTATAGCCCTACCAGCTGCAGCCCATGCAGCTGTCCTTCCAGGCTGGCTCTGCTTGTTTCCTGCAGCTTCCCTTGGCAGATGTTTCACATTCCCCAAGCCCTGTGTGTCTTCAGCATCACTGTCGCAGCTTCATGAGTGCCCTCTCAGGAGCTCCCTGCTCATATCCTGACCTTGTGGCACCCTGCTCAGCCTCTCAGGCCTTCTGAAACCTCAATGGAAGTCTCAGGACCCTGTAACTCTTGCACTCTGCATACCCACAAAACCAGCATCATGCAGTGACTGAAGGATCCACTGTCAGCATGAATAGTAACCAGGTGTCCTGCAGAAGTTGCTGAGTGCATGGACAGCTGAGAAATGAATTCTGGGAAAATAATGGCCTGAACTGTGAGAGTTGGGTGCTGTATGTTCTCTTCTCAAAGCAACTTTACCCATTGACCTCCCTGAGCCTGTGGTGGGTGGGGTCTTATTGACTTCTAATCTGAAATGGCCTAGTGGTGCCCCTCCTAGTTGTCCCAGTATGTGGTACTTGGCTTCTTTTCAATGGTTCTAATCTCTCTGGCAGTCACACTTTCCTTGGGCCTAAACTTAAGCATTCTTTCTTTCTAACAGAGACCAGGGATTTCAATCGTTCTTCTCTGCTTTTTGTTCCCAATTCACACTACAAATTGGGCCAACATCAGTCAACAACAACCATTCCAAATCCTCGGAATTTCCTCCATTTGGTTACTGTGTCGTCTTTAAATTGAGCTTCCTACAAAATCTCAGGACATGGACCAAGTGTGCACAAGTTCCTTGAGAAAATGTAACAGGAGTGGCTTTTAGTCAAATTGACACCTAGTTTTTATTTGAAGCCTCTTAAGCACTTAACTGAATTCCTGTCAGCATTCTTGTCTTTTGAGATTCCATCCAAACTACCCCTTAAACCTAAAGGACTCTCTAGTCATTTCCCCCATAATTGTCTAAGTTCCTTCTGCAAACCAACCCAAAGGCTTCTGGACCCCATTGGTGGATAATTGCAGTCACAACCCCACTCTTGGTGCTAATTTCTCTACTTGGCTTTTCTGACAGAACAGCTGAGGTGACAACCTTAAGGGAGGAAGGGCTTATTTTGACTCAGAGTTTGTAAGGTATCAACCCATGCTCTGTTGGACCTACTGCTTTGGGATCAAGGTGACAGAGTGGATATGATAGAGAAAAGATTCTCACTTGATGACATGGTGAGAGAAGGGGACAGGAGACAAAATGTACCCTTTAAGTGACATTCTTTCTCCAACTAGACTCTATAGCCCAATATCTCCAGTCTCTCAGCAATGTCATCGTATTGTGAGTCCCTCAATGGACTAACAAATTGATGAGGTCAGAGCTCCCATGATCCAATAACTTCTCCAAAATCCATATATGTACTCTGTACTGGTGACTAAGGTCAGCACATAAGCGAGAGAGAAACAATTTCTAGCTTTGTTGACTGGTTTTAACTCTCAACTCAACGCCACCTAGAATCCCTTGGGAAGGATGCTAATGAGAAATCTACCATTGCTTGACCTGGGAACATGTCTACGGGAGATTGTCCTGATTGTAAAGTGATGTAGAAAGACCCAGCCCATTATGGGTGGCACCATTCCCTAGATATGGTGTCCAGAACATCACCACAAGGGAGAAAGCTAGCTAAGTCAAGCAAATAGAACTGCATATATTCATGTTTCTCCACCCTTGACTGAGGAGGTGATATGGGATCAACTACTAGAGTTCCTGTCTTGACTTCCCCTGCCCACAATGGACTATAACCTGGAATTGTAAGCCAAATAAACCCTTTCTCCCCCTAGTTTTCTTTTTTGTGAGGATATTTTATCACAGCAATGAAAATGAAGCTAGAACCCTGGCCAAATATAACACTAACAATTAGGTGTTCTAATTTTAGAGGCAATTTGAGGCATGGGAGGAGATTACACAGGGTCCTTAGAATACCTCAAATACCTCAGCATTTTATAAAAAGGGACCTGAGCACCCTTGGCCTCTGTTTTAGTTAGGGTTTTTATTGCTGTGAAGAGACACCATGACCACAGCAACTCTTATAAAGGACAAACATTTAATCAGGGTGGCTCACAGTCTCTTAGGTTTAGTCCATTATCATCATGGTGCTACATGGTAGCATACAGGCAGACATGGTGCTGAGGAAGTAGCCAAGACTTCTATATCTTGACTCACAAGCAACAGGAAGTGGTCTAAGATCCTAGGTATGACTTGAGCATATATGAGACCTAAAAGCCCACCCCCACAGTGACACACTTTCTCTCACAAGTCCACACCTACTTCAACAAGGCCAAACCTCCTAATAGTGTCACTCCTTTTGGGGACCATTTTCTCTCAAATCACCACATTTCACTCTCTGACCCCCAAAGGCTTGTAGCCATATTGTAATGCATATATATATACATATACATATATATATATATATATATATATATATATATATATATATATACATTCAGTCCAACTTCAAAGGTCTATCATGGTCTCACACATAGTCTATCACAGTCTCAAACTTATTTTAAAATCTAAAGGTCTAAGTCTCTTCTGAGATTCCTGCAATCTTTTAACTATAATCTCCTGTAAAATCAAAATCAAAAAACAGATCACATACTCCCAATATGTAATGGCACATGATATACATTACTATTCCAAAACATAACGAAGGGAGCATAGTGAGAACATACTGGACCAAAGTGAGACCAAAAGCCAGCTGAGCAAACTCCAAACTCTGCATCTCCATGGCTGATGTTAAAGTAGTCTTCAGATATTCGTCTCCTTTCAGCTTTGTTGACTGCAACACTCTTATTACTCTTGAGCTGGTTCCATGCCCTGTTAGCTTTTTCCTTGGTAGGTATCCCATGGCTCTGGCATCTTCAACATCTTAGGGCCTCTAAGACAATCCAGGCTTCACCTTCACAGCTTCATGCAATGGTCTCTCTAGGCCTCCGTTCAGGGACACCCCCAACACATGCCTGGCCTCATCTGCCTTTCTTAGTCCTAGAAGAAGTTTTCATAGTGCCTTTCTTTTATCCTTGACTCTAATGTCAGAACCACGTGGCCAAAGCTGCAAGTTCTGCTGCTTCTGGGGCTGGAACATGGTCCCCTTATTCAATTATATCTTTACCAACTTTCTGTTTCCCATGGTTTCCTTCACTGCCTAAGCTTGGCTGTTCTGGAACTTGATCTGTAGTCCAGGCTTGTAGTGTGGAGGCGAGCAGGCCTGCTTTTCATCCTGCCCGACTCCTGAAATAACAACACACAAACTGTATTCATTTAAACACTGCCTGGTCCATTAGTTTCAGCCTCTTACTCACATCTTGACTAACCCTTATCTAATAATCTGTGTAACACCACGAGTGGTGTCTTACCGGGAAAGATTCAGCACGCCTGACCTGATGGCTGGCTTCATGGCGACTGTCCCAGAGAGGAGAGGCAGGGCAATTGCCCGAGGCATCTGCCTCACTCCCAGCATTCTGTTCTGTCTACTCCACCCACCTATGTTCTAACCTATCAGGCCAAGCAGTTTTCTTTATTAATTAACCAATGAAATCAACAGATTAATAGAAGACCCTCTCCATCACAGACTGGCCTCAAACTCAGAGATCTGGCAGCCTCTGCCTTCTGAGTGCTGAAATTAAAGGTATGCACCACCACACCTAGCTCTAAGCTTTTCTTTAATTTCTTTCACAAGTTGGAAACTTAGCTGAGTGAGATCATCACTCCCTTTATTCCATTTCTTAATCTGTTTATCTCCTTGAACACAGGATTTAGCTCTGTCCCACTTCCTGGTGTTCCTTTTCCCAGTCTGTACATTTTGTATTTTTATTTGTTCAGCTTGTTCCTTTTCATTATAAATCTTTATTAGAGTTGCCACTAATAACTGCATGACAGAGTCTTTACTAGGCTGCTTTTAGAGTTCTTCTGCAAACAGAATTAATCTAAAACTCTTCACTTTAGCCTCAGGCAGACTGTTCAGACAGGGGCAAAAAGCAGTCACATTCTTCACCAAAATTCACAAGACCAACATCTAGGCCACATACTAACATTCTTCTCCTCTGAAACCTCTCGATCCAGGCACCCACAGTTCAAATCACTCTCAGCACCACCATCGTCCCTGATCATACTAGTATGGCGCATTAAGCAGCATGTAAAGCATTGAACTTTTCTAACTCACAGTCCCAAGGTCCATATTCCTTCAGACAAAAGCATGATCAGGCCTATCACAGCAATATTCCTGTCCCTAGTACCAACTTCTGTCTGAGTTATGGTTTCTATTGCTACGAAGCAATACCATGACCACAACAATTCTTAAAAAGAAAACATATTTATTTGGGGTGGGTTACGTTTTCAAAGATTTAGCCCATTATCATTGTGGTGCAATATGGTGACATGCAGGCAGACATGGTGCTGGGGAAGTAGCTGAGAGCCCTACATCTTGACTCACAGACAACAGGAAGTGGTCTGAGACACTGGAACACTGGACATGGCTTGAGCATATATGAGACCTAAAAGCCCACTCCCACAGTAATACACTTCCTCCAATAAGGCCACACCCCCAATGGTGCCACTCCCTTCTTTCAAACCATGATAGCCTCTCACATCCACAGAGGTCCAGGAACCAATCCCTGTGGACACTCACGGGCCACCACACTTAAGTCAATGTCCCATAGAGTTTGAACTTTTCCAGTCTGGCTGGCGACATTAAGAACTATTTCCATCTGTCTGCTTGTCAGATTTGCTCCCTCCAACACCACTGAGTGGCTCTTTCCCAAGTCTTGGGTTATTTTCTTGCACATAGGCCTTGTCAGCTCTGAAGCAGCCTGCTAAAGGTGTCTAGAGGGCTATGTAGTTCTCCTTACCACTACTACCAATGCTGCCGCCACCACCTTTAGTGTTCTCTCTTAGACAGGCACTGGCCCTGTTCTTTCTGTTTCCAGTGACCATATTGTTCAATGCCTAGAGTCCTGTGGTCTAACTTTCATTTCATGTATTTTGCCTATCCTTAATTTTTTGTAAAATCTTAGTTTTGGATAAAATCTGTAGGGTAGTGTGGAAATTCCATGAGTTGTTTAAGTCAGAAAATCAATGAACCAACTTGGCAGTCTTTGTTAATAGAAGATTTTGTTTTGTTTTGTTTTGCTTTGGTCTCATATGGCCTTCAACATCTGAGCCCCTAGGCTGTAGTGAGCTGAGTCCCCCACGTTCTGCACGTAGAAGGGTTGTTTAGGCCTGAAGCCAGCCCCTCCCACCAATCCTGAGATGAGAAGCTAAATGGTTCCTACACATTTCCCAGGCTCCCCTGTTGGCATCTCACACTCCTGTATACAGGTCCCTGACTCCCATAGTCAGGAGATCTTGAGTGAGGACAAGATGTCTGAGGAGTTGGGAGTGAAGCTGAGAGGCAGCTGTAGGCTACAGACATGGGCCTAAGGACCAGGATGGGATGCCACTTTCAGGCTGATCTCCTCCCTGGCCCTTGTGTGGTCAATAGGCAAGATCTCCATGTGGTGGTTTGGATAAGAATGGCCCTCGTAGACTCATGTGTTTGAATGCTTGACCCATAGGGAGTGGCACTATAAGTAGGTGTGGCCTTGTTGGAGAAAGTGAGTCACTGTGGGGACAGGCTTTGGGGTCTCCTATGCTTAGGATAGGCCTGGTGTGGCAGTCTCCCTCTGCTGCCTGCAGATCAAGATGTAGAGCTCCCAGTTCCTTCTCTAGCACCACATCCGCCTGCATGTCACCATGTTTCTCGCCATGATAATAATGGACTAAACCTCCGAAACTGTAAGCCAGCCCCAATTAAATGTTTTTCTTTATAAGAGTTGCCATGGTTATGGTATCTCTTCATAGCAATGGAAACCCTAATAAGACAATCTCATCTTCCAAGTCTGGAGATGTATGTTCCCTGGCCGCTGAGGGACAAAATGCATGTGTTCGTCACACTGGTGATACCACAGCTCCCCTGCTCCTTCTTACCCTGCCCCTAAGGCTGAGAAGAAAAGCTTTGGAGCCATGCTGTGGCTTTGCTCACTCCAACCCTCGCTGATGGACACTAAGCTGTGGCCAGGATATCCATGAAACCCCAGGGAACTTTTGTGGTGGCGGCTGACCTGGTCATTGTAAGGCTGGCAGGATTGATGATCATGACTAATGACGTCATGCTGTAAAGACAGAAGTAAGACTGTGTGGAGGGACATCTGTAGGAATAACGCTACCTGGGAAGTTCACCAAGGCCAGACCAGACTTGGCAGAACATCCTAGACCATGCCCTCTGTCCCTTGGGTCCTGGTTCTCAGAGTATCAGAGCAGGGAGCAGGATACACAGCAGAGCTTTTAGCCACAGGTGCAATGGAGCTAGGCAACCATATAGCCTTGGTGTTCCCAGACTGTCCTCAGTGGCATGGGCTAGATACATATGGGTTCGTGCTTGTGTGATTCTGAGTCCAACGATTCTGGAGTTTGTTTACGATTCTTCAAGCTTGTTTTGTGGATGTATGTTTCATCGCATAGGTAATGGGGGAGTTTCTACCCAAGGCTCAAAACTGGAGCAGGTGCCATCCTTGGCTGGTAGGAAGATGGCACACACCACAGGGTTTCCCACTCTTGTGAGAAGTAGAAGCCAGGCAGTCTACACCTGACCAGGTGCTTACCACATCTTTACAGTCCCCACTGACCACTCCCTACAACTTCTGCCTCAAGATTACTCCAGCCACCTTCCTGACTCCTGCTACCGGCAAGGTCACAAGGGCGTCAATGCTGAGACTCTTGAGTCCTGTAAAGTGCTGTATTCTCTCAGATAGGACCCACCCCCTCTGACTTTCACTGCAGGGCCCAAAACCATATGACAGAGTATGGAACTAACTGCACATGATGTTTTACTAATGCACCTCCAAAGATCGTGACACTCAGCACGTAAAGCCTAGGGTATATACGGGGAGGGGGGCTTCTGTACCAATCTATCCCCTCACTCTCAATTCCCTAACCCCAGAATGTCATTGTTAGGTCATTGTCAAGGAGATCAGAGAGGCTGGCATGCTATCAGTAGACAAAGTCTTAGGCTGAGGACATCAATGAGCTTTTATGGTCAAGAGGCTCACAAGGCTCCTTCTGGGAATAAAGCATGCTATTGGGGTACAGATGGCCTCTGTATTCTCATCTTCTAAATTATCATATGGAATCAGTAGTGACCCAGATGGCCAGTACTGGACTCCCAGCCTTCTAAGTCTGGGCTAAAGGCTTCCTGTTCAGTGGTCCCTGATAGTCATGTTCCCATAAGGCTAGGGAGAAACCTAGGTCTTGTCTCAGTATTGGGAAGATTGTAGATGGCTTGGGATACCCATGGGAAGCCTTGAGAGCCATATTTTGAGGGCAAGTGAAGGGGCGTGGTCAATCGGCAGTTAGAATTAACCAGACTAGCTTTAATATAAAATATTCAACTTTAATAAAGGGAAGAAGGGGAACTTACAAAACCAGGGTTCCAGCGATTCAGGAGCACAGGAAAACAAAGAGGAAGCGGGAAGTGCACCCACAAGATTTATAAGTAAATCTTGGCCTTAGGGGACACACCCCACAAACAGAATGTGATTGGCTGAGCTTCCCCATCAGGCAAGAATTGCTTGACCACTTTTTGGATAACACCCAGTACAAGGTGGATAGGATCACAGCTCTGCTGTGACAGGTGTTGGGATTCCGGGAGTCAATGTCTCACTGTGCAAATTGTAGATGGAGCGGCGGGGCTGTGTCCCACCACCCGGCTAGCTTTACCCAAAACAATTACACAGAAACTGTATTCTTTTAAACACTGCCTGGCCCATTAGTTTCAGCCTCTTATTAGTTAATTCTCACATCGTCCTTTAACCCATATTTAGTAATCTGTATAGCACCACGAGGTGGTCGCTTACCAGGAGGGATCTTAACCTGCATCCATCTCGGAGAGGAGAAGCATGGCGACTCACTATGGCGACTGCCTGAAGCGTCTCCCCAACTCTGCTACCTTTCTCCCACAATTCTGTTCTGTCTACTCTGCCTACCTAATTTTCTGTCCTCTTAAAGGGCCAAGGCAGTTTTTTTATTAATCAATGAAAGTAACACATAGACACTCCTCCATCAGCAAATACCACCAACCAGTGATGACTTGGCTATAAACTGGTCATGTGGCCTCAGTGGCTGTGTAGGTTGGCTTCTTATCACTGTGGCAGGTGTCTGAAGGAGCACCTTTTAAAAAATGAATTTTTTAGTAATTTTTATGTATGTGTCTGTATGTGGTGTGAGCACAGGAGTGCAAGCTCCCACAGAGGCCAGAGGCCTCAGATTCCCTACGCTGCAATTACAGATGGTTTTGTACCACGAGACACGGGTGCTGAAAGCCAAATACAGGTCCCTTCCGGGAACAGTAAGCCCTCCTAACTGCTGAGCTCTCATTCCTGCCCTGAGGAAGCTCCTTAGAAGAAGGAAAGTTTCATTTTGCCTCCTGCTTTGGAGGTATCTATCCATGGTCAGCTGCCTCCGTTGCTGTGGCTCTGAGAAGTACCACAGAGAGGGAACATGGAACACAGCTGTTCACCTCATGGTGGCCAGAAAACAGGAAGAACACAGAGAGGGGCCCAGGGCAGATAAAGCCCCCACTATACACCCCAAAGTGGCCTACTTCCTCCAGCCCAGCACCTCCAAACGTCCCTCAATTCCCAGGAATGCTGTGGGATTATGGCTCTAGCAGTAGCTTTATCTTAATCCACTGATTAGGGCAGAGCCCTCTTGAGCTCATTCCCTCTGTAACTGGACCCACCAGCTGGGGTTCAAGTCTTTAACACATAAGCCAGGGGAAAACACTTCTGATTCAGACAGGCGCCCTGTGTCACACTCAGGAGCATGAGGCCTGCTACTACAAAGGTTATGGCTAAGCGTTGTGGGGAAGACAAACTTGCCCACCATCCTTGTGGTCAAAGCCCTGCAGGCTAATACAGGCCTGGCCAGCACCCTGGCTGGCTGGGGGTTTAGAAAGGGAGTACAGTGGGACAGGAGGAGAGAAGCGACTGCCAGTAGCCACTGTTCTGCCTCACTGTAGAACTGAGACTGGTCCAGGGAACCTACAGATGCATGTCTGATGCTGGGGCGCTCACACTGTCTCTGATGCTGGGGCAATTACACTGTCTTGGCTTCCTCGCTCAGCGTTGTTATTTCTAAAGCAAGAACAGTAAAGATTTAGCTGGTCCCCTTGTCTGGGGGACCTGGCTTTTCTTGACATATCAGTAATCCCCAAAGTGTGTCATTTCATCAAAGTCCTTATTTCCAGGCCAGATTTGGGTGTCGCAGGTTATCATCTCAGTGACTCAATAGGCTGAGGCAGGAGGATTGTAAGGTCAGAGGTTGTCTAAGCTACAGAAAGTTCAAGGCCTGGGAAACTTAGGGAGACTTTTCCAAATTAAATGTAAGGACAGTGGTAAGGATGTTGATCAGTGATAGAGCATCTTTAATGGTGTGTGTAAGGCCCTGGTTTCATACCCCATCAATAAAGAAGGAGAGGGAGAAAGATAAGGAATAGGGAATAGGGAAGAAGAAGAAGGAGGAAGAGGAAGAGGAGGAGGAGGAGGAGGAGGAGGAGAAGGAAGAGAAGGAAAAAGAGGAGAAAAAAAAGAAGAAGAAGAAGAAGAAGAAGAAGAAGAAGAAGAAGAAGAAGAAGAAGAAGAAGAAGAAGAAGAAGAAGAGGAGGAGGAGGAGGAAGAAGAGGAGGAGGAGGAGGAGGAGGAGGAGGAAGAGGAGGAGGAAGAAGAAGAAGAGGAAGAAGAGGAGGAGGAAAAGGAGGAAGAGGAGGAGGAGGAGGAAGAAGAAGAAGAAGAAGGAGAAGAAACAAAAGTCCTCTTATAGTGACTAATGGGTTCCTTCCTGGCTCCTGTTTATTTACAAATGAGGGTTCATTCACTTCAAAGAAGGGACTGTTTCTAGCATAATTCCAGCAGGAACTAACCTGAATAAGAGAAATAGATCCTGTCAGGGAGGTTGGGGAATCTGGCATGAAGGGACTCATGTCTACAGTCATCGGTGGCAGCAGTCTGGCCTGGAAGCCTCTCCAGTGTGTGGATAACATCAGCGTGTGACTATTCCCCTGGTGGTCCTGTAAAGGTGGCTGTGAGCATTTCTGTTTCAGAGATGAGGAAAGAAAAGCTGAGAGCTTAAGTCACCATCCAGTGTCACACACAGGTGGCTGAGCAACAATTCCACTTTCTAGGAGTCATGGCAAGCCCCTGCTTAGACTATTCTTCATCATCTTCCTTTCATGATATTTCGCAGCTTTGACTCTTGGGTTGCGGTCAAGAGACACATGGAGACCCTGCATGCATGTCCTCCGATAACCCCCAGCCAGTAAGAGTGCAGTGGGACAGTGGAGGTGAGCAGGGCAGCCACCAAGCTGTCACAACACAGGGACCCAGTGACAGTGGGGACCAAGCCAGGCCCTGTCCAGCATGGCCTTTATAGCACAGAAATATCCAGATCACTTACAGGGTCCCCAGTAAGCTGGTTAGTTCTCTTTCCACCCATGAAAGCTGAGGGAGGCCTGGGAGGGACTAGTTGGTGCCCTGCATTCCACTGTGACAGGGCCATAACCCAAATCCAGGCAGGCTGAACCCTCCTGTGATGACATCCTGTGATGACATCACTCACTGAAGTCACTGAAGTCACTGAAGTCACTGAAGGCTTTGCCTTGAAGCATTTCATCAATAGATTGTCAGCTCACCTGGAGAGAGCCCACCAAGCACACAGGGAGGCAGAGAGGCAGAGGTGCACACCTGCAATTTCAGCAGAGGCAGGGGGGTCAGGAGGTTCAAGGTCCACCCAGCAAGTTCGAGGTCAACCTGCTCTATGCGAGACCCAAAAAGCAAAGAGTTTCTAAATCTGCCATGTGCCAAGCCTACGTAACAAGGTGAACAAGGATAGGTCCCTGTCCCCTCTGAGCAGGGAGAGAAAATGGCTAAGGACCCTTTCAACATCTCAGAGTACAGTGGCCTACTCCAGTGGCAAATGAAGATGTCCCAACCCAGGCTGTGAAGAAGGGGTCAGCAGAGAGGAGTGGTAGGGACTGTGGCCCCCCTAAGAGACCATCCACACTCAGTGCCAGGCTGTGACAGCTTCAAGCGGATGGAGATCTAAGGGCCAGGTGTCCCAGTTTTAAGAAAATACAGAAATCCACAGTTTTCTGTGAATTTCTAATATATATTCAAACCCTCCAAGCTAGCAACAACAAATCATGTGCCCATTATCCTGTGGGTCCTACCTACTGCTCCTGAAGTACAGAGAAGACTTTTCCAGAAACCACTGAGAAGACAGAGGCCATGCCATGTCTGGGTCCATCGCTGGACCATCAGCCCAGTCCAGTCCTCCTGGTTCATTCAGCACTGGGTTCCCTCCCTTCTTATGGTGTGACAGTATCTCAGGGTATCCCCCCGCCCCTCCCGGTGTGCTAGTTCCCTGACTCTTCACCTGTCAGGAGAGATGATTCAGTGGTTGAGAACACTGACGGCTCTTCCACAGCCCCTGGGTTCATTTCCCAGCACCTATATGACTGCTCACAGTTGCCTGTAACTCCAGTTCCAAGGGATCTAACATACACTTCTGACCTCTATGGGTAGGCATCAGGCACACACATGGTGCACAGACATACTTGTAGGCAAAACACTAATTACATATAAAATATAATAAATCTTTAAAAAATTAAAGAAAAGAAACCAGGATGTTAATGTTGCAACACTTTCCAGACACTGAAGGCCACAGTCACTCCTGGCTATGTTCCATATGCAGTTTTAGCTCTTGCTTAACAAGGTCTCATGCCTCCTCCTGCAGGTGGAAGGGCATGCCATACATGGTGTCCCCAGGTCTGATCCGCTTAGGCTCAGGACCAGTGCAGGGCCACCCAGGCAGGGTTTAGGTCCTCTCTATGCCCACGGTACAGAGAGTTATCTGTCCTGAGTGGCCAGAACTGAAGTGTCCTTGATTAGACAGGTGGCAGAGGAGTGAAGAGCTCTTGGCATTGGGTGGAGTTGGGTGTGAGTCCTGGTTCTCCCCCTTGCCAGCTGTGTAACCCAGAACAAATACCTTCTCCTTTCTAAGCCTCCAGAGTCCTCATCTGCAAAATGGATTGAAGGTAAAAACCTACAGAGTTTGTGTCTCCCTGTTACTAGGCTGTTCATAATAATGTTAATAATAACAACATCAGCATGTTTCTCTACCAGTTAAGAAACAGGAAGAAGGGAATAGCACCAGGTTCTGCGAATACCTTGCTCTGCATGATCCTTGCTTTAAATCTTTAAAGATTTGAAGGACTACTAAGTAAGGCTTACCAGGAACCAGGCCCCCTGCTGAGTACCTGGCAGAGACAGACTCATTTGATCCCTGCCACCACCCTAAGCTGGAAAACCATTTGAGGAAGCTGAGGCACCAAGGTGGTAGGGGTGGTGTCCTTTGCGGCCACATCAGACATGCAGCTGGCTGCAAATCAATCTGGCACCTGTCTCAGCTCAGAACCACCTTTGCCTTTCTTTTCTGCTCCATTTACTCGGAAGCATGGGTTCAGTTTGGGACCATGCGCTCACAGGAAGACTCCAGGGAGGCAGAGATTCCAATCGCAGCCCGCCTTCCTTCACCTCTGTGGCGGGCTGACCTCTCACTCGCCAGTCAGCCACAGGAAGTGGAGTGCACAGGGAGTGTGGCAGTGCTTTTACATTCTAAACAAACCTCAATCTTCACAGCAATAATGTCCCCTGAGCTGAGGAAACGGGCCTTGGAAGTTCAGTAGTCATGATAGAGAAGCTGTTGCCATTAAAGCCTGGAAGTGTTGCCAATGAGCGAGCATTCAAGAGACTGGCTCAAACCAGCACAGAGCAGTGCCCCACATGTAGCTGTGAGAATGCCTGGTCAGTCCCTGGCGTGGGGGCTCGCTGGGCACCGGATGGCATTTAGTGGCATTCCCTCAGGCCTGGCCTGCGGTCTTGGCAAGCTGAGGTGGGTATGTTTACTGTGAGGCGTTGAGCTAAGCACCGTCTGTGCATTCCGCCCCCACCCATGTGGGTTGAAAAAGGATTGCTGCTTGGCAACATTTTGTTTCAATGAATCGAAGCCAGGGATTAATAGCGTTTGGGAGCTGAGCTGCCTGCTTGGTAGGAGGTAGAAAATAAACAGAGCTTGAAGAAAGTTGATGTGTGCAGTAACAGCTTTCAGAACGAGCATGCGCAGGTAAGGCTAAGGGTGCGCCAGAATGCCCAGAAGTGTTCTGGGTCCCATTCCTGCTTGACAACTTCTCAGCTGTAGGATCCTCAACTTGTGACTAACTCTCTGACGTGGTGGAGACAGGATGTCCTATGTGTCAAATGGCATTCACAGAACATCTGTAGCAATCCCAGCCCTGGTCTGTATTTGCTGGGAAAGTCCACTATGTAAAAGGGTCATGTCTACTGATGCCTGCTAGGACAGTCACCCAGGCTTCATGGAATCTGAATTTGCAAACTCACCCATTTGGTGTATGTGGTTTGCAATATCAGGCATGGTGCTCTCCTGGCCATTTGTGGTCACAGGCAAAGTGAAAAATGAGTCACCTGACAAGCATGCTCCCACTTAAAACAGAACAGGGTCACATTTGGCCTAGCAGAGACAGCTCTCATGCTGTGAACAAGTATGCTCCTGGTGGTCTCTCCACCATTTCCTTATCCTTTGCTTCATGGTGATGGTGTGGTGGTTTACTACGGCTCCCATACAACGTGCTGTGTTCTATGGCCCAAGAAAACCGAAAAGGTGTGTGGAAGTGGACTGTGTTCGCGCAGACGTTAGAGTGCTTGCTGCTGTGAGTTAACACCAATGAATACATTCCCTATGCCGTGATAAGGTGTCTGAGATGATCCAGAAAGGTGTGGTGGTTTGAATGAGAAAGGCCCTGGTAGGCTCATGTGTTTGAATGCTTGGTCTCTGGTTGGTGGCACAGTTTGGAGTTTTAGGTGGGGAGCCATGCTGGAAGAAGTATACCACTTGGGGCATCAGGGGAGCTTTGAGTTTGTAGCTTTGTCTTACTTCCTGTTTGAGCTCTGGGCTTCCTGTGTGTGGTCAAGAAGTGAGTTTCTGCTTCCTGCTCCTGCCACCATGCCTTACCCACCATCATAGACATCTAGACCACTGGGACTCTAAATCAAAATAAACTCAGTCATTGTGTTTTCTCATAGCAACAGAAACATAAGTACCCACAGAAGATTTTCTTTAAACTGGAGAGATGGCACAGCCTTTAACTGCTCTTGCAGAAGACCTGAATTTGGTTCCAATCACCTATGCAGACTGTGTAACTCAGAACCTCCTGTAACTCCAGACCCAGGGGATCAGGTACCCTCTCCTGGCCTCCAAGGGCACTGCACTCATGTGTACAATGCCCATCCTCATATCCACACAAATAAAAATGGGTGGGGGGAAGGAGACTCACAAAGTTTCGGCTGAGTGTGGTGTTACACTCCTATAATCCAGCACTAGGGAGGCAGAGTCCGATGGATAGTGGGTTCAAGGCCAGCCTGGTCTACATAGTGAGTGCCAGATCAGCCAGGGCTACATAGTGAGTTCCAGACCAGCCAGGGCTATATAAGGAACCCTGTCTCAAGAAACCAACAGAGGGTTTGCTTTAGCTCACATCTTCAGTACCTGACTGCTTTATATCTGTGGTAGCTCAACATACCATGGTGGGAGGGGAAGGGGACAAGGGACAGAAGAGAGCCATTCACCTCATAGCAGGTTAAGCCATAAGAGAGATGGTAGGGACAAGTAGGGACCAAAGATTACCTTCCAGGGTACATCTTTTGTGGTCTGGCTTTTCTCCACCTAACCCCAGCTCCTAAAAATTTCACCAGCCCTCAACAGCTCAGGACTTGGGGAGCAACTTCAACACCAGTGATAATGTGCATTTTAACAGCTAAAAGTGCAAGATAATGTTCTCTTCAGTGGCATCGAAGGGGCCTAGCCCTGTGTTTCCCTGAGAACAATGGTCTCAAACTGGCAACTCCTATTCCCAGTGACTTCAGAGGACAGCTTCCTTGAATCAGAGAACTCAGAGTACCAGCAGAGTTTCTATGGTTACTGTTTCATTGGTTTGGTTTCATTGCTTCTCTTTTGCTTTTGTGACGGGAGTTTCACTCTGTAGCCCTGGCTGGCCTGAAACTCACTACTGTAGACCAGGTTGGCTGCTACACCACCATGCTGGCTTTAAATATTTTCATGTCTTGAAAAAGAGTTAGGCCAGCTATGTAGATACACATCTATCATCCATACACTGGAGAGGTAGAGGCAGGAAGATCAGGAGTTCAGGGCCATTCTCTGTTACATAGTATGTTTGAGGCCAGCCTGGGCTACGTAAGACCCTGGTTACAGGGTGTGGAGTATCAGAGGAGAGCTGAGACTTTCACATTTTGACAGTTACTGAGATGGTTGAGTACTTTCAGAAAGACAATGAAGGGAGGGTATAGCCTATGAAGTCTGTGCCCAGCACTGTTAAGGCCACTACCTTGTTCTATGGATGTCCCCATCCACAGCTGTCACAGTCAGAGAGAGTACAGTGGAGCTCGGGTGGGTACTAGATGGCTCCTCCTCCTCACTTCTGCATGGCAGCCACCTGGGTACTAGCCTCTCCTGACTGCTGTCCTTCTGTGGCCAACATTATGTCCTGCCAGCCCGAGGATGTTCACTTCACGCTGGCTTCCTGGGTCCCCTCTCCTCCATGCTGCTGTCGCTAGTCCCCCTTTTCTGCTTTCCTCCTTCTCAAAGATGACCCCATCTTTCTCAGGTCCACCCTGTGGGGCTCTAGGTGCAGGCCCCTGCCCACATCTCTCTTCTTGACAGATACCACATGGCCCCTCGTTCTTGACTTTAACTAATGGTGGTCACTCAAGTCCAACATACTGCACCCCATCTCCCACAGGGCTGTTGTGCATAGCAAGCCTGCCCCGTTCCCAAACCCACTCATCTTGCACTGACACCTGTGCCTGCTGCATCTGTCTATCCTTGAGCCCCACTATGTTACTTCCTAATGCTACTGTCCCCAAGAAAACATGTGTCCCTGTTGTAGCTCCTATTTCACCTCCACTTACATAACCTCTCCCATTTATTTGACTACTGGCTAAATAGGCATCAGACCCTATGCTCTGCAAGGCCAGACCCTGGGGATGCCTAACATCACTGTATCCCCAGAGGACATGGTGGGCCTGACACATTGGAGGCACTCAACAGACACACCATAGGTAAGAGGACACTGGTGTCTGCTGCACCTTGGGGAGAAGCCTAATGAGTAATGCCCCAGCCCACCCATGCAGTGACCAGACATGTCAGATCTACTGACCCTGTCACAACCTTGCAAGTTGTCACAAAAGTGAAGCTTTGCCTGTTGGAAGCAATGAGACTTGCAGCAACAGTTAGAGCACACAGCCAGCGAGGGTTGAGGATGAACTTGAGTCCTGACTTGGCTGACCCAGAGCCTGGGTCCCTTCCTGCTGTCTCTGCCTTGTGCTTTCATTCTGTTTCTTTGTAGACTTTGCTGCTGTTTGCAGTAAGGGGATGTTGCCACTAGGGCCTAAGCCTCTGGCGTCACCCCTCTCCCTGCCCTTTTCCCTTTATTGGAACTGACTCCAAATGCAGCGCAAGCTGGAGCCCAAGCCTTCGCACATTCCTGCAAAAGGAACTCTCCACACACAGCAGCCAGTCTAGTGGCAGGCTCAGCATCCCTAGACAGCCTTGGCTTCTCTCATCCATGCAATACTGAAACAGTGAGGTTTATTTGAGCCAGTCTTCTCAGTCTCCTGTGCTAGACAGGGGGAAACTGAGAATCTTCAGATCATCTGAAGAGAATCTGTATCAAAAACAAAGGAAAAGCTCCCACTCTGATTTCAGGCCATAATATCCACCCTGGCCTCATGAATTCCCAATAAAAGGGGAAGGAAAAGATGCTGTATCTGACTCTCTACCATGGGATCAGAAATGTCACCCCATAATTCTCTTGTCTCCGAGAACTTTTTTCTAATTCTGTAAAGAATGGAAACATTTGTGGGTAGATGAAATGGGGCAGGCGATCCTAAGTGACCAGAGATGTAATTATTCACTTGTGTATCCACGCATCCATCTACCATCTGTCCATCACCTTCTCTCTCCGTCCATCTACCTACCGTCCATCCTTCCACTCTAATCATCCACCTATCACCTATTTATCTTCCCATCCATCATCATCCACTCTCATCTATCCATCTTCCGGTCCCCTCATCCACCCATGCACTCAGCCATCCACCATCAGTCTACCCATTATCTGTCCATCCACCCATCCATTCACCTCTTCCTTCTTCCTCCATCCATCCATTCACCCATCTCTGTCTGTATCTCTCCCCATTCACCCATCCATCTACCCACCTGCCCACTTTTCTCTCCATTGTATGTCTGTCTTCTATCCAGGCACCTGGCCACACCTTTTGGTGGTTGTCACTGAGTGCTGACTCTGTGACTGACTTTCTGGGAGATGAGCAGGCTCTCATTTGCTGCCTCCTCAGAGCTGGTGAGACCTGGGACCAGGGCAGCACAGGGCCAGAAGCCTGTGTTTCCCCTGAGCTGAGATGGTTGCACTAACAGAGGGGTCTTCTCTTGTCCTCACAAATAGACAACTAAACAGGAATGTGCGGTCGTTGGTCCTGAGGGCTTTGTCCCAATTCTGATGGTGAGCACTGACTACTGTTCCCATCAAGGGTCCTGACTCCTGTATGGGCACTTAGTGTACCTGTGGGAACTGTGGCAGATTCCCAGAGTCCAGTCTTTCACAGGCCTCTCCATAGCTGCCAATCAGACTGCCTACGCCGAAACTCCTGCCTGGTTTTATTTTGATTTATATAAGCTAGGTTTTTTTTTGTCGTAGTTATTGTCGTCGTCATTGTTACCAAAATAAGCTTATTTTAGAATTGAAACATCATTGCTACCATCAATGAACAAAGCAGCAATCATAAATTGAAAACAGTAATTAGGAAATTTGAAGAAAAGCCTATAATCCCAGATTTTGGGAGCTGGAGGATCAAGAGTTAAAGGTTATCAACTATAAAGTAAATTTGAGGTCAGTCGAGACAACATGAGGCCCTGACTCAAAAACAAAATAAACAATTGAAGAAGGCTGGCTGCTAGGGTCCTTAGATTAAGGGTGGTCAGCAGCACTTCCTGTCAAAGAGGCCACGCCCCCTACTTTAGAATGCTCCTCCCCAGGGAATTGGCCCACACTCAGCTGACAGTACACAAGGGGACAATGGAGATGGGTCACCACTGCAGGTCCCTGAGTGACATGGGGCCACTTCTACCATAGGGGAGCCCTGAGTGCTGCCCTGACCACTGTCTTCTGAGTCATGTGGATACCCTTGCGCTGACCACACCAAGACCTCCAGGAGGCTGAGGTCAGGAAGTGGAATGGATTCTGTAACCCAACCTGGTGGGTGTGCATCTGGCCCTGACCTCTGAGGAAAACCAATACAGAAAGCGGAACCCAAGCCTAGCAGGTGTCAGGTGTACCTCCCACAGACTTTGACCCTGGTCATGACACCCCTGGTCCCTAAAGCCATGTCAGTGTCAGGCCCCCAGATGTGCCCTTTCTGAATGCCTCACGTGCAGCCAAGTCGAAGCAGAGAGAGACACTTTCCTTGGTGCTACCACTGCTCGATGACCCATACAAACCCTTCCCTCCCCTGGTAACGTGTCTGAGGAACCAGAAGCCTCAGGTCTGGGCTGATCTCCAGCACCCTTGCATGTCCCATCACCCTCCCTCAGAGCAGAAAAAAAAAGCTAATATCAACTGTGTCCCTTATCTGGAAAAAAAAGTCCCATGATGAACTCCAGTTTCAGTGGGTATTTGGGATCTGAGAACTGCCACTGGCTCTGTTCAGACACAAAGACTCCCACTTTCTCCTGTGATCTCGGCTCCCGCCTGCTGTCAGCCAAGAGGAGGGTTGTCCCTGCCCAGTTCCTGTCCCAATCACAGCATCCCAGCTAAGGAAGGAGGGGCAGATGGACAAGGGCTAACACCTGTGGCATGCTACACATCTCAATCCATTCTTCATAGTTCCACCCGGTCGTGGCTGGGAGAGCACTGGGAGCTGCTTAGAACCCAACACTCACCCAGGCTACCGTGGCCCTAGTCACATGTTCCAATCCTGTTGAAGCAGTGTCTCCCGGTTGTTCCTCCTAGGAGCTCATGGCCTGCTGCTGCAGAGAAAATATACCTGCTTGTGAAATACAGAGATTGGGAGGTGGAGCGCGTAGGAGCTGGGAGGGGGTATCCTCTCGTCTTGGCCAGAAATGAAACAGGAGCATTGTGAAGAGGTTGCTCAGAGAGGGTGAAATTCCACACCCCGGATTCCTATTGGCAGAGTGGGCAAGGTGCCTGAGACATCAGTGGGGCCGCCTCTCCTCAGAGCGCGGCCTGAGGAATGCTGGGTGACTCCAGAAGAGATCCGGAGATCAGGTCGGGATGGGAAAGGCTGGCCTAGGCAAACTGAAGCCAGACAGGACTTGTCAGAGAGCCGATGTGTCCGTTTGTCCCCAACGAAAGGGGCCCACATGAAACAGTCCTTTGGGCACTTCCATTTGTGGCATCAGATTTAAAGAAAGCTAAGGATTGGTGTTTCCCCCAAGTTCCTTCTGGTGACTTGAATGTAGCCCAAACCCCAGCGCACAAACAGGGATAAGTCAGAGACGGGCTACGGCTTTCCCAGCATTCAACCAGAAACAGGCCAGCCCTGAGATGAGGACCCAGGGCTCCTGGAAATAACCTGTTTGGGTAGATGGGCTGGGTCTTTGGTGCTACTGGCATGTGAAGAAATAGGATTCACATGAACTGAGACAGTCATGGAGGAGACAGGAATCAATGAGTCAATGCCCCAGGACTTTATGGACCAGACAGCCAGTTGCATGCTAAAACCTCATTCTCTCACTGTCTGCCCAGAGGGGACCTCAGGGGTCCCCAGAGTTAGTCCCTGTGGACTTGGAAAGGGTGATTGTGCTTTAAAGTGTATATCCAGGCCCCCTCTTCCAAGAAGCCTCCTGATTGGCCCCACACCACCTGTGGCTGGAGAAGGGAGACTCACTTAGAAACAAAGCCAGTAAATGATGATGTCAGGCTCCCAGCTCTGCCGTTTCCTCTTCCTGGTCCCTGGTGGCATTGGTCCCCTGCATTCTGGCTGATATCAGAGGGGCCCCACTTCTCTGCAGCACTAACTCAGCTGCCCTGAGGCCTGATCTTCCACAGGCTGGGGTCAAGGCCTGAGATTCAACTGTGCCCCAAGGCTACTGCCCCCCTCAGTCAACTGACTGTAAGGGGATCCGGGTGATAAGGGTTCACCTGCAGTTCAGAAGGGTATGGAGTGTAAGTTGACGGATGGGTGTGACAACCTCTGGCTCCCATTCCTACTTCCCCATGCTGAGACTCAGCTCTGTTCCTTGGGTCATCCCAGAATCTTCCATGCTAAAGGTTGGGGAGTGGGTCCCCACAGCAGCTCCCCTCCCAGCCTTTGTCATTATTCATGGACAGAAAAAAATGTGGTTACAGGTCCATAGCCATGGTCAGCTAGGACAAAACCCTGGCAGAGATGACACCCAAGAACTGCTCTCCCGGGCTGAGGGACAGGGTCTCCTTTCCTCCATAATGAAAAATTCACCAGCCAAGGCAGTTAACTCATCAATTTTTCATCCCAGTCCTTGCTAGGGGAGATGGGGCACCACTGTGAACCAGACCTGGCTGCCTATAGCCTGGGAACAAGGCGCCTATCTCCATGAGCTCGGAGCCTTAGGTAGGGAGGAAGCCTTTGGGGCTTCCCAGAAAGGGTCCTAGGCAGGACAAGTGGCCAAGTCCACACTTTCTTCTTGATATAGGAGAGGGTCCAAAAGGAGTATGTGGCTAGAATATTACTCAGCCATAAAAAAGAAAGAGATTCCCACTGAGCAACAGGAGAACATTAGGTTGAGTGAAATAAATCAGGCACAAAGAGACAAATTCTGTCTGTTCTTAGCTTAAAAAGCCGATCTAGCAGAATAGAGTAAGATAGTAGTTACCAGAGCCTGGGGGAGGTAGGTGAAGGAGACAGGATCTCTATGGGTGCAGGGTACCCATGGGTAGGAGCATCTGCTCACATCTACAGAAAGTTGACTGATGGCCATATAGTGTGTGTTTTGATATGACTAGCTGAGAGGAAGATGAGTGTTCTTAACACAGATATAGTGAATGCCTAAGCTGCTGGGCATGGCAGTGACCCCATCAGATCCACACACATGCTAGTCCTGTGTTGAAGTATCACACTGCACCCCACGAATTTCCAGTCTGTCTATACAGAGCAAGTGTCAGAAAGCATCACCATGGCCACATGGTTAGCACTTCTGTGTGTGGATCTCAACTGGGCACCACCTGTGAGGACCCCTGTGCAGGACAGGCCTGGCAGCACTAGCTGTCTGCTGACTATGCTCTACTGCCCTGGGGCTGACCTGCCCTGTCCGCACATGCTCCACAGCTTTGCTGAGACTTTCCAGCTGTATTATAAGATCAGCAGTATTTGCTTAAGGATCAAGAGAGGCTCCAGCTCAGCCTAGCGGTTGAAGGCAGCCTTGCTGGAGCAATGGCTTTGGAACAACGAAAGTCAGAGGCCACCAGTAGGGAAGGACAGCCTGCAGGCAAACAGACCCTTGGCTCTGCCACTTCCTGGCCACTGCAATCCCTACCTGTCTCCTCAGTTTCCCCAGCTGTGAAAGTCACGTGCTTGGGAAACATTTGGCTTTCCTACGGAGTCTGGTTCTAGAGACCTGGAGGTGGTTACTGGCCAGCTGCTCATCTTCTGCTCAGAAAAATCTAAGGAGGGCGTTCAGACTACCTGCTCTGGCCTGTGTCTGCCCTTCCCACCACAGGCCTAATCTTCCTCGTGGCTTTGCACCTTGGTCTCTGTAAACTCGGGCTTTTCCAGGAAAAGAGAGCGCCCAGCTCAGATCTAAGAGGAACAAGAAGCGGTGCCATGGCAGGGAAGAGGCAGTGAGGTAGCAAGGAAGATTAAAGGGCAAGACTTTGAGTGGAGGAGGGATGAAGAACAAGGCCAACCATACAGGCTGAGGCCAGTAAGCAGGGCCAGAAGGGTGGGAGTTCCCAGGGCTGACAAATAGACCCAGGGTGGGACCAGCTTCAGGGACTGTACGGTTCAGTTACCCCAGGCTTGGGGACAAAGGGTATGGAGAGAGTGGGTTCTGTGTGGAGTAGGGAACAGGGATGCAGGTTCATAGGGGCACAAGGCCAGATGTCGAGGATTTGCCCATCAAGATCTGCTGCTTGCCCGTTCTCAGTCTTGTCATGTGCTCTGGAAGTGTCCTGAGTGGACTGCGTCACAGGTTCCACCCCGTTCTTCCTGCTAGGCCTAGCCCGTGAAGAGCTCTAGGAAGAGTGAAGTAACGGTGTGGGTGGAGGGACACTAACGTCTGCAGTCTGCTCCTCTTGCATCATGTGGGACCTGATGTTTGTCTGGCAGCAGCTGTCTTTCCTCACCACCTTCCCTGGGATTCAGTGTGGTACCACCACCCCCATCCAAACCAGGAATGCCAGGAGAGGAATCCCCACCTGCGCTGCCAAGCAGCCCATCCTGGGAGGCTTCCCGGATCCTGCCTATACCTGTTAAAACATCCCCTCTTCTCAGCCCTCCCTAGATGACACGGTGGCCCCAGGACCCTGATTGGCTCAGTCCCCTGGTCCCCAGAGCAGGTTATATGCATCATGTCCTTGGCCCGTCTCACCTCTCACCTCCCCAGGGACAGGGCTAGAAATCTGAGTTGCCAGATCTAGTTGGACCCATCCCCCTGGGGTCACACAGTGAAAGGAGAGAACCGACTCCCGCAGGTTGTTATTTCATACATCATTGTCCTGGTTGGTTATATCTCAGCTCAACATGAGCTAGAGTCATCTGGGAAAAGGAACCCCAATTGAGAAAACGTGTCCATCAGATTTGTATTTTATTGATTAATAATGATAATATTGTTAATTAATTAATAATAATCATTGACATGGGTTGATCCAGCCCACTATGGGTGGTGCCACTTCTAGGCAGTTGGGCCAGAGCTGCATAAGAAAGCAGGCTGAGCAGTAAGCCGTAAGGTACAAGCCAGTCAGTAGCGCCCCTCTACTGCCTCTGCTTTGCTTCCTGCCTCCAGGTTCCTGCCTTGAGTTCCTGCCCTACTTCCCTCAGTGGTAAACTAAGACCTGATAGCTGTAAACTGGAATAAACCCTTTCCTTCCCTTTTGGTCATGAAGTTTTACACACCAATAGAAACCCTAAGACAGCCAGACATACACAAAACAAATAATGCTAACTTTTTAAATTTAAATCTGAATCCCTGGCTGCCAAGCTCCCTGATGTACCTTTCTGGTTTTGTCTTCCTGCAGGGTTCTCCACCCTCAAACTGTGGACTGACAGCAGCCAAGGAGACAGGTGAGTGAGTGGCTCGCACCTGTGAACACATGCCAGTTCTGATGACGGCGTCGACTGAGATTTTCAAACCTGTATGTGTGTAGCCTGCCACCTAGAAAGCCGTCTCCTTCCCCCAGACCCTGCACAGAGAGAGAACCCGAGAAAGGGGTGTGGAAGCTACAGTCTGGGCTGATTTTCTGACTCCGGCTGGAGTTCTAGGGCCCCTGGGGCACGTCTCTCAGACAAAGAGCGGTACGCTTCCATGGATATGTGGCCATTTCATCGATCGTTTACACTGTGATATCTTTTCACTGCATTTTAAAAATAAATCAATTTCAGATTCATTTTCTATTATCATCTCATTGAGGTCAGCACACCCACGGACTTTTTAAAAGCGAGGGTGGAGAGCTCAGGAACTTGAGAAAGCAAAGCACTGTGCATGGAATACGCTCAGCAAGGACTAAGGAGCCTGCAGAGGAAAATCCCTGGAGCCCACCGGCTGCTCTGAGCTAGGCACTTTTGGCCTCTGTCCTGGGCAGGACGAGAGCTCTGTGGGCTAGTCTGGTCCTTTTGTCCTCTGTGAAAGATGTCTTAGGCTCCCTGGTACTTATTTACAAGCAAAGAATTAGAGACACAGTGCCTGTACCTGGAGGTGTAGCTGTTTCTCCCTTGGCTGGAAGGTGTTTGTGGAGCTGGCTCTCCTCCCAGAGGGAAGGGGTGGTAGCCAGAAGGTGTTTGATAGGAGGGCAGCCTTCTCCAGCTACCTGACTGACTAGGGGGGGCCTAAATCGGTCCTCAGCGGCACACTCTATAGGGAAGAAGCCTAGAAACTTCCATCTGATCACCCATGGGGTAACTGTGACAATTCTTAGTTAGACAGCCAGAAGGGCAAGGATGGCATCTATGTACCATGATCCATGTAATCAACATGCATGAAGCTAGTCTTTCTCTCTGAATATCGCCTGCACCAGTTTAGGAAGCTTCCCCATTTGCAGTAGATATATCTGATTAGATGGGCTCCAGCGGGGGCCAGGGCTGTGGGAGCTAGGATGCCTACTGCAGGCGCGTGAGAGTGGAGGAGCCGGGCCCCTGCTCTGATGTGGTAGTCACGTGAGCAGGTCATGATTGTTGTCTGTACGCTGAGAGGTTTAGCACTTCGACTTGGGTCTGAGAACATGGCAGGCACCTAAGTCAGGGGCTTCTGACTTTCTGACTTCTTCCCATGAGGGTGTAAAAGGAGTCTCTCTATCAGCTCAACCTGAGGACAAGGTGGGAAGAGACTGAGGCACAGACCTGAGGTCAGGCCTCACCAAGAAGGACTGAGTGGCTCCCAGGCCCACACATTGTCACCCTTCCTGGAGATGACAGGTAGAATGTGCCTCCCAGTTTCACACTTTTCTCTCCGGGAGGATGTTGATGGGTGTTTTGTTTACCTCCTGTCTTTATCTTTGTGGCATGTCTAGTCAGTGCACCCTCTTCTGGCTGTCACACAGCTGTCCCCACAGTAGTGGAGTTAACATAGCCAGAAGAGCAAACAGATGGTGGGCAGGTTGGCCACTGCCAAGTCCCCACGATGTGGGCCTCCCCAGCCAAACCTCCCCAGATGTAGGGTAGCCCCATTCTCCAGCTTGGCATACCAGAGCCTTGCCCTGCATGTAAGTAAGAAAGCAAAGCAGGCACTGTGGTGGCCTGAGAGCTTCCTAGAGGTGCCCTGCCCAGATCCTGGGGCCAGGGTAGACATCAATATGCTTGGATCCTGCCCCCAAAGCATTGTGGGTAAGGTGTGAGCCCCTGGTCTTTTGAGCTCATGCAGAGCTGTATAGCAGACACTCAGACTGCTCCCTCTCTATCTGCAAAATGGCTCTAACTCCACAGTGTCATAAAAACAGCCGGACCACCCCATTCCCTTCTGTCCCTTGCTCTTCCCTCCTGTCCTTCCCTGGCATTCTCACTTAAAGGCCACCTTTCATTTTAACAGATGATGGGAGCCACTTTCTTGTGCTGACAATGGACACAGATGCCCCCGGTTTCTTTTCCTTTTCTCTTTTCTCTTTGGAAATGTTTAGAATTGTGTCTCGGGCCAGAGGAAATAGCTGCGCCGTCGCTCTACAAAGCACCATAATGACTAGAAAGCTTTAGCGTTTCCTCTTTCAGAATGTCAGTAATCCCTAACTAGTAATCCCACTTCCAGGAAGCCCACCCCGAGGAAGCTGCCTGAGATGCGTACAAAGATGCATTCAGGAGGATGTTTATCGGGGCGTGTTTATATTAGTCAAAAATAGAAACAAGTGCATGCCCAAGTGGGGCAGATTGCAGCCTCTACTGAGCCACCTGCAGACATAGAAAGTTCTGGAAGGCAGCCATTGAAAACTGCTTGAGAGGAACCTTCAATAATGTAGGGAACACCTTCATATTTCAGAGTTAAGAGAAAAGGCAGTTTGCCAAAATGTTGTTTCTGTAAATATATGGGAAAGAACACAGGGTAGAAAAAACGAGCCAAGGAGGAGGGAGAGGAAGGGAGGGAGGGAGGGAGGGAAAAAGAGGGGGAGGGAGGGGGAAGAGGAACTGAAGAAACTCATATACAACTTTGCAGGGGCATAGGTGGCTCATTTTCTTTCCTGTGCTTCTCAGTGAACCCTCAGTTTCCCCATGGTGTTGTGCTCACCGTGTTCATATTCACAGAACGGTCACAGTTCAGCCAGGCATCCACCCCACCTATCAGAGTCAGTGGGCATTTTACACTCTGTTGTATAAAATAAATGGTTAGTCTGATGCTTTTCCTTCTAGAGTGTTTCTTTTCTCAACACCGTTTTTGAAGATGTTTTTGTTTTTATTTCACGTATATGAGTGTTTTGCCTGCATGTATGTATGTGTATCATGTGTGTGAAATGCCCCCTGAGACCGAAAGAGGACATCAGATCCCTGGAATTGGAGTTACTGACAGCCGTGAGCTGCCATGCGGATGCTGGGAACAGAGCCCAGGTCCTCTGGACAGGCAGCTAATGCTCTTAACCACCGAGCCACCCCTCCAGCCAGCCACCCCAAAGCCAGTACATTCCTGTGGTCTCCATCCCACAGTGGTCACTGGCTTGGAGAGTGTGATTGTGCTGGGCTGCACCAGGGAAGGTGTGACATAACCGTAGGAGTTTATTTTCTTGTAATTCCAGAAGCTGGGAGTCCAAGTTCAAGGTGTGGCAAGTTTAGTTTCTTCTGGGGATTCTCTACTGATGCCCTTGCCCAAGGTCTTTCTAGGTGATGCTGATGTCCTTCTTTTTTCTTGCAAAGACTGCTTGGATAGGATGAGAGTCCACATTCCTACCCATTTTAAGTCATATCTGCCTCTAAATGAGATGGTTTACAGTGGGGTTCCATCCTGACTGATGGACACATCGGTACTGAGAATGTGCCAGTGTACCGCACCCACTGAGCATCATAGTTCATAGCACAGCCTTCATGCTGCGCAGGTCGTGGCTCCCTCGCTGATCACAGGGTGTCGTGACTGAGTGCCCTGCCCAGCATGACCAGAGACTGTGCCACCCTGGAGTAGCTCAAAACAGGTCCAAATTCAAAGTCAGAAGCACAGTAAAGAGGAAAATCTAATTTAAGTCATCTTAGGTGAGAGAACTTCTGTACATAGACAGGTTCTAGAGAGCAGGGGCTTGGAAATTGGCAAGTAAACTAAGGGGAGCATTCAGCCCACAGCAGAGGTGGCATGTCCCGGTGACTATGACCATTTATTTGGCACAGCTATTCTGAGTTTGGAGCAGAGGCAGGAGGAGGTGAGTTGTGGATGAGGAGGTCATTCATTGTTCTCGCTCAGAAACTATTATGAGGTATGACAGAGGCCCCCAGTGAATCCTGTACATGGCTAACTTCAACCTATCTAGCAAGACCAGAGACAGCAATGTGAATGACTGTCCCCAAGTAGGCCCATAGCCAGAAGCAGGCGTCTGAGAGCTACAATAAAGCCACTCAGTGTGAGCAAGTTCATTCTGTTACAGAATTCTGAAGCACTTTGAAGTAAGAAGCCTTGACATTAAAGACATTAAACACTTACAGGGGGTCTAAATGTTAAAACCCAGACCTTAAAATGTAATTTCCCCATGCCAACTCAAAAGCGATTTTGATTTATAAAACCAGGGGTAGAGAGAACAGCTGTATTAGTCATTCTCTGTTGATGTAACAAACTATCTAAGACTGTATACTTTATAAAGAAAAAGCGCGTGCTTGGGTTTCAGTTCAGACCCTCCTGTTAATAGTGACCTTTGGATCCTCCAGTTAGGGTGGAGGTGGCAGCTAGTTTATTTCACCTTCAACCCCTCAGCGACTGTCACAGCAAATGTCCTGTGTGATGCACTGCTACAGTTTCCATGTGTCACCTCATCACCCAGCGTTCTACTGCTAGAAACTGCCTAGTCCTTCTGCGATTCTTTCCAGATCCGTGTGAATAAATCTTTACTTAAAATTGGTAGGAAGGTAAAGTGGTGTGCAGGGTAAGAGGTCGTTCAGGAGTCTCCTTTGCTAGCAGTTTCTAGGAAAAGCAACTGTTGGCCTAACCTTCCCTCCCTGAGCCACTAGGGGAGCACAGGGGTGATGGGGCAGATGTGCCCCCAGGGAGGTCACTGTTCTTGGGGAGCAGGCTTTCTATTGGCGGAAAATAGACCATGAGCAAGTGCACCCATATGTGTCAGATGCCCCGACCATCCTGAAGAAGGCAGCAGTGAGAGGAGAGCAGGAGGAAGGGGGCGGATGGGAAGGGGGAAGGGGCTTTTTGTGTAAGGTTGTCAGATGGGCTTTCTTGCCTTTGGGGCCAAAATGAAGCATCATGAGGAACCAGAAATACACTTAGGCAAAAGTAAATAGCACACCCCATGGCAGGCTGAGGCAAGGGCTGTCTAGAGACGTCAGGAAGCCAAAATGCTGAAGGGGCAAATTGGAGAGCAGCAGTTGGAAGTGAGACTGGAAAGGTGGGTAAGGAAAGATCAGGATGGGCTACGAGGGTCCATGAGGAAGACATCTCCCCCAGGGCTGATTGCAGGGTTTATTGTAGGGCTCAGAAGCAGGAGATCACAAAAGGGGTTTTTCTGACAAGCCCATGGAAAATGATGATGGCAGGACCAGGGCACAGGAGGTGGGCGCAGCCATGTTGTGAGCCACTGGGAAGGTTGACCTGATGGCACATACTATGAGATTTGGTTTAAGAGCAGAGGGACGGACAGGGGAGGGAGAGGGTGACTTGGGGTACTCAGATACCAAGTGGTATCCGGCACTCCCCTTCTCAGATTGTCTACCAAGAGATCCTCCAAGTTGAAGGTTGTTTAAGTTCCCAGTGAAACTGCCTCCATTCAAATGTCTCTCTCCAGGCTACTGCACTTAAGATGAGTTCGGGGCCCCACACTCCGTTTGGCAAGATAACTTGGTGGAATATCCCTCAGAACACAGGAAAGGGTCTTCACACAGCAGTGTGGTTATCATAGACAAGTCAGGTCACTTGGGTGCTAACGTATATACAGGGTGAGGTATATACATGGTTCATGCCCATTCAGTCAGATGCTTCCACATCCTGGGACATGGGTGTGCTCTGCAGCCAGCACCATGATGAGTCCTCCTGTCCTGAGTTTTCATGAAGATATCACAATGCCAGCTTGATGCCAAGCCACCAGGCCTGAGATGGAACTCCATCACCAGCCCTCCCCGTGAGGCTCACGTACATCTTTCTATACTCAGTTCCCATCATAAGTCTCATGTCTCTCAGGATAAACCCACCTCTTATCTATGAAGCTTGTGACAACAAGTCCATTCTTATCACAGGGAAAAATCCAGGGCTTTAGTCTTCCCTCCAAGGAACTAGGGGCAGAGATAAGTCTGTTCCCTTTCTGGGTGGCAGGGTGGATGCCTAGGGCAGGTGCCTCAGAGGGGTAGGGCCAACTCTGGCAGGGGAAGGTGGAGGGATAAATCAGAGACATGGGAGCTTCTGGACTTCAGCGAGATATTAGACCTGGGGACGGTGGAGCAGATATGCGGGTGGTGGGGCAGATATGGGGGTGGTGGGGCAGGTGAATAGAAGAATTGGCACTCAGGAAGCCGCCAAGACCAGAGCACACAGAAAGCACACCCTGGGAGCCATGCCTCCGCAAGGGAATACGGCTGAGGGAGAAAGGAGCAGATGGCCATGTTTGGGGCACCCAACAGTGAGTGGTTGGGGGGAAATGGGTAGGTGGAGAGATCCTTGGCTGAGCAGTGCATGGAAAGGCCAAGCAGTGGCTCCTGGACATGGCCAGATGGGCTCACAGTAACCTTGAGCTGAGCAGCTCCGGAGGAGGGGAAGGGACCAAGGTGAGAATGGTTGGTGACGCTGAGACAGAGAACAGAGACCCCAGTGGAACTCTGTCCTCAGAAGGGCTCCCACAGATGCTGCTGTGGTCAGTCTGGTGGCTGCAGAGAGTGGCCCTACTGGTAATCGGTGCCAAGTCCTGAGCCACTGGTTAAGGGTGTCTTCTGAAAGGAGGTACAGTCAGTTAAGCCAAACACAGACGTGAGGTGTAGCCAGGCTACCAGGCCCCCATGCCACCCTTTTCACAGAGCGGATACCAAGGCCCAGGGAAGGAGATCTGCCCTAGCAGCCTTATTTATTTCTTTTCCAAAATGTTTCCTACACCATGAAAGCATAAAGCGATAATTGGAGGGAAGGGGTGTTCCAGTTTGCTTTCTGTTGCTATGATACAACACTCTAACCAAAAGCATCTTAGGGAAGAAAGATTTTATTTGGCTTATACTTCCAGATCATAGTTTATCATTTGGGGAAGTCAGGGCAGGAGCTCCAGTAGGAACATTGTTAAAAACATGAAGAAAAAAAAAAACATGAGAAATGATGCTTTCTGGGTTGCTCATTGACTCCTGCTCAGCTAGCTTTCTTGTATAGCTCAAGATCACCTGCCTGGAGAATAGTACCACCCACAGTGGGATGAGCACCCCTATGCCAATTAGCAATCAAGACAACCCCCCAAGAGGTACCCATCGGCCAGTCTAGCAGTTTCCTAACTGAGATTCTCTTCTCACGTGACCCTAGGTTGTGTCACGTTGACAGTTAAAGCTGACTAGGACAGAGAGGAAGAGAAGAGAAAAAAAAAGTATTGGTAAAGGGTGAGACCCAGGAAAATGAAGGTTTGTGAGAACAGAAGCTAGCCTTTCTTTAGGAAACCTATTAAGACTTCTAACTCCACAAAATGTTCAGAGTGAGCCAGGCCTGGGGCATTCTCAGTGGGGGACATGTCAAGCCAGTTGCTGAACCTGGAAGTTCCTTCTCCTCACACAGTGAGCATGCAGTGCTTCAGTCACAGGTCAGGAGTCAGGCAATGTGGATGAGGAGAAGAATCTAGAAGGACCAGGGCACAGTAGTCTATCATATCTGCCCACATGCTTCAAAGGGTTCAAAATTTGTGCTGAGTCTTGCAATGCCTGTGGGCTGCAAGTGGGGAGATCAGGGGTCAGGGGCCTTGTACTCCCTCTTGCCTCCCTTACCTGGTCTTCAAAAGCTAGGGCCATGCAGAAAGAGAAAGTTATGTCTGGGTGTCGCAAGCACAACATGGCAGCCTCATTTTGGAAATCCCTTGACCTCAAACACTAGGAATCCCCAAAGGTCCTGGGAACAGCCCCCCCAAATGAGCCAGGAGAATGGCGGCTTCAGGCGAGTCAGTGTCAGGACTGAATTTGGCCCAGTGAAGGCGTCCCTGTCCTGGGCCCAGGAAACATGATTGACAAATGGTGTCCAGCGCTGGAGTGGGGTAGGGGCAATGGGTACACACACACACATACACACGTGCACATACATGCACACATACACACACATGCATGCACACACATGTGTATATAGTATATGTATTTCCATTGCTGTATACGCATTAAGAGACTCAGGAAGAAAAGGGAAGGACCAGGAGACTCGTCCAGGTGGCAGACTGAGTCCTTAGTTTTTCAAGAACTGTGGCAAGCCCGCTGATTGACATTCAGACCATGAGGTGACATCAAAGGTTGTCCATTGTGATGGGGGCTGAGACATCAAAGGAAGGAGTTCTTTCATGTCAGTCACCTGAAAATTTGTGGAAGCCGCTGCAGAGGCCTCCAGCCTCTCAGAGCCCTGAACCACCCACCAAAGATGCTGAGGTCACAGCGAGATGTGCCACCCCTGTAAGAGTAAGACCTATGTCCTGCTTGGTGGCAGGCCCGACTTTGGGGGCTGATGCTCCGCCACCATATCCCGCCCCCTCTAGAGGCTCTTCAGCTGGTGGTGATATGTGGTCTCTTTAGGGACCCTTGTTAGCTTTTTCTTCTCCTGCACTTGGAAAGTTCCATGGCAGTCCTGCTCTCACAGAGGCTGCAGGAGGCAGGACTGAGCTGAACTGATGGATGCAGGGAGGGAGGCGAGGCTCCTGGCAGCAGCCACAGCCGCAGTCCCAGGTGGGGGCGGCCGTGGGCTCTGCAGTAGCTCTAGTGCCTCTGCCACCAGCAACCAGAGCTTGCTGCTCTGGGCTCTGCAGACCCCTTGAGCCGCACAGACAGGGGTTGATTGGCCTGGCCTGGGAGCGCTCACCTGGGGCACACCGTGGAGGGTAAGTGATGGGCACGGAGGCCACCCAGGCGCTAAGATTTACTGAGAAACAACTGATATGGCTGCTGGTGTGAGGGCTCCTGCTGTTTGGGACTGAAGGGGGAAATAGTTTGTTCCTGGTGATTCTGCGAAGTGGCCCAGGACTTGGCTCTACCCAAACATAAGGTGCCCAGAGTTCCGGGGAAGAAAGATTGTTCTTGGCTTGTGCCCAAGTCAAGGCCATTATAGGGCTTCCCTGAAAGTCCCGAGTTCCTGCCCTCATTCTTTGCCAGATGTGTACTGAGGTGTTAAGGCATGCCAGGCTTTCTGAAATGGATCAGGGGGTTCAAGAAAGATCAGCACACAGCCTGTGCCAAGAGTAGCCCTTGTCTTCCCAGGAGTATGGCCGCTTAAAGAACTGGAGCCATGTGAATGAGGTGTGACTGAAAAGTTTCTATAGAGAGCCCAGTCAGGCTTCGGGGCACTAGAGATTCACCAAGGAGGTACCTGTTCAGCTGAGTAGTGAAAGATGAGTAGGAGTTTGTTACTGGGGAACAACAGGAAGCCAAGACATTGTGGTTGTAACACAAAAACACTTGGACATCCAGAATGCCAGTGTTTGGAGACTGACTGGGCAGACCTGAGCAGGCTGCAGGATGGCTGGGAAAGCTGCCCCACAAAGTGGCTCTGATGCCAGGTGTTTAGGCTCAATTCTAGCGGGCACTCAGAAGTATATATTACAGCAAGTGATTTGTGTGCTTGGCCTGTGGATCATGGGAACTGTTGTGGAAGGGGATAAAGACAGGGAGGGGATTCTTCCCTACAAGGGAGCCTGCAAGTCCTCCTTCATGAGGGATTCAGGTAACAGGGTCAGGAGTTGACGGGACAGGCAACTCTGCCCAGCTTGAGTGAAGGTGATGAGGGCCACTGGTGAGTGGTAGGGAAGACTCTGGGTGGTCTCAGTGGATAGTGGCCTCTGGTTGGTTAGTGGAGGGGGGCAGTTTGGGCTATGGAGGTAGAGAGGCTGGGTATGACCACATCAGGGGGCATGGCCTCTGAGTTGCAGCATGCTGAAAGTCCCCATGGTGCCTTATCCTCGTGGACTCTGTGGCACATCCTGGACATGCTGGGTCAATATAAGACACCATCTGCCTGCCTCCAGAGCCCTTGTGTGTCCCCATGAAGTCACCAAGAAGGTGGTGTCAGTCACCAACCACACCCCACATCGCTGCCAGGGCATGAAGAGTAGAGGAACAGACATTCATGGGACATTGTGTCCAGATGGCAGGAATCTCTGAGTGGTGACCAGGCACATTGTAGCAGACTGGCAGGACAGGGCCTATGTCAGGTATCCCTCAGTGAGGGCAGCCTCAAGTCCCAGCAGGCACCAGAGACCCTGGCAAGGTAGCAGGTGAACAGGAGACTCGCCTAAGCCTGGCTGGTTTAGCATGCCTCAGCCACCTCTGTCCCTTCCCCCAGGGTGCCAGAGACTCCACCTGGCTTTGGAAAAGACTTAGGGCTGGGGTTACAGTACTGAGGGCCTGAGATGCCAGCTTTGTGAAGATCCCTAGTGATGTGAAGCAAACTGCAATACCCCCCTTTTGCAGAATTCTGTTGACTTCTCCCCCACCAGACCTATTCAGGGATCCCACAGGCTGTCAGAGATGTGAGATGCCTCATCAAAGCCACATAGCCATGGTCTCTTCCCAGGAATCTGGCCTCCTCCTTGCTTCCACACACTACCAGGCCAGGGTCACACATGGTGAAAGGTTGAATAGCAGACATTAGAAATAGTATAACATTATTTATGCATGCACCAGGGAATTGTTGGTTAAAACAAAGGCTGATGGGAGAGCAGAGGATGCTTGTGGGTATATACTTAGGGCTCCACAAGTCACTGCCACAGAATGTTAAATGCAGGCTGGGAGTTTTGCCACATCTTTTCCTGTAACATTCGCTGTGGAAGTAAGTCTATCCACCCAAGCTTATAGAAGAGGAAACCAAGGCTTGAAAAGCCAAAGAGTGAAAGAAACTGGATTTGAAGACAGGGCTCCTCTATTAGAAACAGCGGTCAGTGCTAATGCTGCTCCAGGTGCCCCTGACATCCAGCTTTTTGGAGGCACACTGTCAAGCACCATTTCTCAGGTGCTGGGGATCATCCCCAGGGCTTCAAGCATGCTAGGCAATCGTTCTACAGATGGAGCCACATCCCAACCTCTTGTCACTTCATTACAGAAGAAAGAGGGTGAGTCCCCAAAAGGGAAGCCACTGTGGAGGGGCAGGACAGAAACCGTGGTGGTGTTCCAAAGCAGCTCTTTGCAGCATATCTCATGGTGGGCCTCACTGAGTTGGGTCTCCACCCTTGACCTTGGAATAGGGCACAAGGACCTGAGGGGAGGTGGGGAAAGGAGAACTGAGGGATGGTGATAGTGAAGATGAGTTCGGAGAGAAGCTGAGCCCTAGAGTCTTCAAGCAGGGGAGGAAGGCTGTGTGGTGGGATGGTGCATGCTGGGTATGATATGGGTCACCTCCCAGCTTTGCCACTAGCTCCTAGGTGACTTCCTTGGCAACTCACAGAAGGCACCAGTTCCTCCAAGTGCCTGTTTTCTACCATGTCTGCAGACCTCCCACACTGGGTCCTGGTTAGTTATTCATGTTCTCATTTTTACGGTACTGAGGATGAACCCAGGGCCTCTCTCAATGTACTCAAGTGAATTGCCACTCGGATGCATGACCAACTCAGCCTGATGTTTGTTTTCATAAGTTTCCCATTTTATTTGATTCTGTTATTTTTTGAAATCTATTGTTTTATTTTTAAGCCTCAAACTCACTCATGGTGATGCCACTGCCTTGACTTCCCAGGTGTTAGCATGCACTACCATGCTTGGCATCTCTTTAACTCTTCATGATGCTTCTTAAAAAATATAGAACACTACTTACCATAAATAGAATCTACACAACAAAACCAAGGGTAAGGAAGAAGACAGAATGCGGGGAGTCAGCTCTGCCTGCCACCTGCTCTGCCTCTGTGGAGGGCCAGTCAGCGGGGGAGTGGGGGTTCTGGAGATACCTGTTCCCTGAGCCCCTTCCCCTCCTGGAATCAGGTCCCACATGTGGGTCAGTATTCTAGTAAGACCTGAGTTACCATGGAGCAAGAAGCTTGTTGGAGGGTTTTCTAAGCAAAGCTGTAGAGATAAGAGAGCACCTTGCAAGCCACCTCTCGGCACACTCAGTACAGGACCAGGCTCCGTGGGAAGCATGCCAGTAGTAGCACTGTAATCCCACCGGAGGATGGAAGGAAGAAGGCTGTGGGCTGGATTCTAGAACCAGTCTCCTTCAGGACCCAAGAACTAAGAATGCCACTGGTGCTGCCCTTGGAGAGAGCAAGAGGCGACCCAGACAAGCAGAGGTGGCGGGAAAGAACGGGTGTCAGGGAAGTCCCTCTCTTCAGTACCTGCCAGTCTGCCTGTAGGACTTGACCTCAGGTTAGCCCTGGGCACTTTAGGGAGCAGCGCCTGGGCCTGGAATCCCTTTAATCCCATATTAATGAGTTCTGTGCCCATGAGCAGGCTTAGCTGGGGAGAAATGCAGGAGTTCCTTCTCTTTGAAAGGAAGGTGTGGCTGGAGGGAGCTGTGGTGGCTCCTCCCACCCGAGTCCTGCTCAACCTCCAGGGGCAGAGGACCAGACAGTCATGGGCATCCTTATTGTCGTGCCTGAGCTATGGAGGCAGATGCCATGTGAAGATGTCCCTCCTCCCCTGTGGCTTTGGTGGGCTGTGGCCCTAAAGGGAACTAGAGAAGGGACCAGATTTATGACGAAGTAGACATTTCATTGAGAGGGTCTTGAAGACCTTCTGGTTCAATGTCATTCTTAGCCAGGGCTGCAGTGACCCCCCAGTTAGGTTTCAAAGTAGGTATGTGGCAGAGCTCACAGGTCCTCTCCCCGACTAGGCCTCCTCTCAGAGTTCAGTTTTTAACCTTAGCATCGGAACCTGAGGTAGAGATCAGCTCAGTAGGGAGGGGTTGCTGGTCACAGCCTCACAGCTTAACTGTCTATGCTGGTTCTGACTGCTCCCATTAAGTCAGCTCTGGCCCTGGCCTCTGGGGACACCAGCCCACTATGGTGGTCATTTCCCTTCCCTCTTCCAGACTTGGCACTTGGTTCCCTACACAACAGAGAGTCTTAGAAGTTATCTGTGCAGATCCCAGTGTCATGTCTGGTGCCCATTGGTGCCCACAAGGAAACTTCTGCTGGCAGGTTCTCTATGGCATTGGTACCCCTTCCTTCAGAACATCTCTAAGCCTTTGTGAGACTAGAGGTCTGGTGGCATTGGCAGAGTACAGGATGGAGATCTGTGATCCTCAATCCTCAGCTTTAGGGTGAGCCACCCTGCTGTGCATACCTTCTCCTGGGGCTTCTCAGGCACGCAGACTTTATCTAACCTAACTCTGCTCCTCATGGTCACCCCAGATCTCTCTTCTGGCTTCCACCCTAACCCAGTGCTCTCACACAGAGAGACAAAAGACAGAGGCTCCTATAAGCCAGAACTATTGTGGCCAAAGCAAGAGGAAGGGAACAGCAACAGAGCCAACTGATGGGGAACCTAATCTGCCCTGAACCTGAGAGTTTGAAACCAGAGGCTTGAGAATAAATCCACCGTGAGGCTGTGATGGGAGCAAATTCCCGCCATGAAAGGGCCTTTTGTTTTCCTCCCGATCTGGAGTGCCTGCTTTGATTCCATTTTAATTGGCTGCAGTGCTGGGGCTGAGCAAGTCTCCTGGTCCTCTGCCTTGAAGAGACTGGGGGACATTAGGTTCCTGCAAAGCATGAGATGGCCCAGAGCCTGGGAAGTCACATCTGGTGGGGGAGGGAGTGTTCATTCTGACACTTTGCTAACCCAGTAGAGACTCTGATGGGTGCTATGCTGGGGACAATTTCTCTACTCACTCCCAAGCCAGGAATCTGTGGGCTTCCTATGGCCCTGGCTCCTTTACTGGGGCCAGCTTCTTTGCCAGCCATTACCTGCTTCCCTGTACAAAATCCAAACACCACTTAGCCAAGCAGAGCACACAGATCTCAAAACCCAGAGGCCTGTGGGAGGCAACACGCACCTTACCTGTCTCACTTTGCCCTGGGGTTTATTGTGCCTTTGATACACCCCTGCCTCCCCACTGCAAGAAGCCCATTGAAATCCATGCTGCCCCCTCCCATTTAACACTGTACTGTGCGCACTGTTCTAGAATGATCTCCATCATTATCTGGATTCTTACAGACCACCCCCATGTGTGACATGCATCACTTGAGGATATAGACTGGGTCTTCTTTGTGCCTGGCACAGGCACAGATCATGTCCCCAGATATGGTAGGATAAATACTCTTATAGTGCCTGGTGACAGAGACTCCACCTAAAGTGTGATCTGGCTGGAGGCGTGGCTAAGCGGTAGAATGCATTCCTCGAAAGCAACAAAAATCTGAGCTCCACTCACAACACAGAGAAGAAACAAACTTCATATCCTGTTGATTCTGATTTTGGAGCTTACTAGGGGTTCAGAACCTCCCTGAGTGATGCTTGTCTATGCATGTCCCCAAAATGGACAGTACTGAGGGAATAGGGGAGACACCAGAATGCCAGATGTCCCTGGTCCCCAGGTGAATAAACATGAAACCACAGCTCAATGAGACCCAGCTTCCATGGAGACTGAGGTAACTCGGGGATGAAGCAGAGGTCCCTAGCATGCGGGCATCACTGAAAAGGGTAGGCTAGAGTCTTTCTGGGTGAGAAGAGACCATAGTTGAGAGGAGAGAATGGGGAACTGAGGGGATCACTGAGGAGTGGCAGGAGCTTGAGGGAAACCTAGGAACCATATGGTGGGAGACAGAACTGGAGAGGGGGCAAGTCCCACTCTAAGGGGCTTAAATGACAAACCCAGTTCCCAGGCTTTGTCCTGAGACTGGTGCTCAAAATGGATAGCAGAGGGGGCTGAGGCAGAAATGAGGCAGGGATCCCTTAACAAAGAGCCTCACCAGCCCTAGGAAGACATGGACTTTGATTTTGCTAAGCAATGTAGTACTGTTGACAAAAAACAACATAGGGATACAGGATACTTTATGGTTTAGTTCAATGCTTTTCTACCAAAGAAAACTCCCCATGTCAGACAATTCTAAGTATGGTACCTTTACAGAAAGCAGTGTGGTCTCTTCACATCTGTCTTAGAGAGTTGATGTGGTGATGACCTGGGCTCAAAGTTTAGCTCTGAGATTCCTTGCCTGTGTGACCTTTGGAGGGTCATCTATTCCTTTTGAGTCCTTTCTTTCTCTGAACCCAAGCCTTTCAAGGTTGGAACAGGACAAGATCACAGGACAAGCCAGGTGCAGCTATGAGAACACTCCACTGAGGCACACCCTGCTAATAAGAATTTCATCACAGGCAGGGAGGAGAGGCTCAGAGATGATGGTTAGAGAGGGGAGGAAGAGAGGGAGGGAGGCAGTGAGGGAAGGTGGAAAGGGGGAGGAAATCATGGGAAAGAGACAGACAGGCCGGCTGGTGAGATGACTCAATCAATAAAGTGCTTGTAACACAAGCATGAGGTCCTGAGATTGGTCCACTGGAGTCACATAAAAATCCACACAGTTGTAATCCCAACACTGGCAAGGGAGAGACACGTGAAAACCTCAGGCTCACTGCCAACCAGCCTAGACTGCTTGGTGAGCTTCAAATCCCAGTGAGAGACCATGTCTTAAAATACAAGGTGGGTATCTCCTGAAGAATGGCATCTCTTTAGGTGGCCTACACACACACATGCACACACACATGTGCACACACACACACACACACACATGTGCACACACACACAACCATGTGCCGTCACATGAACATGCATCCACATACACACACATACATAAGATAAATAAATAAATAAATAAATAAATAAATAAATTGAGTCGTTTTTTAAAAGATTTATTTTATGCTTATGGTGGTTTGCCTAGGCATGTATACTTTGGGCAGTCTGTGCCTGCAGAGGCCAAAAGAGGGCATTGAATCCCTCGGAACTGGAGTTACAGGTGACAACCACCCTGTGGGTGCTGGGAATTAAGCCAGGGTCTGTAAAAGCAGTCAGTGTTCTTAGCCTCTGAGCCATCTCTCCAGCCCTATTCTTGAAGTGCCTCAGCGTCTGCTTTAGTAGCCAATACTCTGCTTCTTCTTGACTTGAGGGTCCCCTGCTCACCTCTTTTCCCATAAGGCATCCAGATACTTGGCAATTCCGGGCAGCAAAAGGCCCAGGATAACAAGATGCCAACTCTTCCTAGAGTAGGAGAGCCCTGCTCAGAGAGCTCTGAGGTCAGCATCCTGGAGTCAATCGATTTTTAAGCTGCCTAGAGCTCTCCAAGGTTCTGACCAGCCCAGGTTCCTGGAGCAGAGAGGGTACAGGAGTCCTGTGGCTCAGTCCCACGGCCATAGAACTAACTGGCTGTGGTTTATGTGAGGGAGTATGGTTATATAGAAGGATAACATTGAAGATGACTCAGACCCAAGTTGAAGCTCTGGCCCCCAACACCTCCATCTGCTCACCTCTAAATGGGGATGGTGATCCTATTTTCCACCTGTGTGGACTAATAAGCACTGGAGGAACTAATGCAGGCACACGTATATGTTCTTTACAAGGCTGGTGCTCATGGGCTTCAGGGTCCATGGCCATGAGTCCAGCCAGAGATCAGAAGGGCTGAGGCTTTTGCGTGTGGTAAGAGAAAGTCCAGTGACATTTGGTCCTCACGTTTCTATATTCAGAAGGAAAGGGGATGGCATCATGGGCCTTTGGGTGCCTAGAATATTTCACCAGAAGAGCACAGAATGGGTGAGGGAACCTTCATGTATGCTAAGGTCAGTATTCTAGGTCAGTATCTCTGCATGTAATGGGTATCAACAGAGAATGAAATAGCTTATAATCCCCTTCTCCTCCCATGCTTCAGATCTGTGTGTATTTTAGCTCAGGGAGCATCTTGTTCCCGAGTCCTATTCTCAACACCAGTTTCTTGGGCAGTATGGTTTCAACATTGGCATGCATGGATACATGTGTGTTTGTGTGCATGTGTGCACATGCCAGGTGTACATGCATATATGTGAGGAAGTCAGAGGATACCTCAGGTGTCATTCTTCAGTCGCTGTCCGTTCTGGGTTTGGGGGATTGGTATTGTTTGTTTGTTTGTTTGTTTGTTTGAATACAAGGTTTCTCACTGGCCTGGAACAGGCTAGCTGGCTGGTGAGTCCCAAGGGTGCACCTCCCCCAACCTCCCTGGTGCTGGGATTGCAGCTTGTGCTACCATGCCTGACTCTTTTCACATTAGTTCTGTGGGTCAACCTCGGGGCCTTGTGCTTTCACAAGTGCTTCACTGACTGAGCTGTAGTTTAATCATTTTTACTTGTGTTCTCTGAGGGCCCACCTGACTCAGCTCCCAAATAAATACATGGAGATTTACTCTTACTTATGAATGCCCAGCCTTAGCTTGGCTTGTTTCTAGTCAGCTTTTCTTAAATTATCCTGTCTACTTTTTGCCTTTGGGCTTTTGCCTTTCTCTATTCTATATACCTCTCTTTACATCTTACTCTGTACCTGGCTGTGTGGCTTGGTGGCTGGCCCTTGGTATCCTCCTCTCCTTCACCTCTCTCTTGCTCCTCCCCCTTTCTTCTTCTTCTTCTTCTTCTTCTTCTTCTTCTTCTTCTTCTTCTTCTTCTTCTTCTTCTTCTTCTTCTC